>NC_056735.1:1388824336-1389026836 GCF_019279795.1 Protopterus annectens | reverse complement strand
TATGGGTGTGGATATTGAACTGTTACGTGGGCTGGAGTGGTGGGAAGTGGAAGGGTGTGTGTAGCTGGTGCTGATGGATGTAATTATTGGATAATGGGAGGATGAAGGGAGGGTCTTAGTAAAGGAGGTTACCTATAAATTCAGAGTATGTAGGGGTGTGTGGGAATTGGGGGCAGGGTAGGGGAGCAGAGTGAGCAAATAGGGCAGAGTGGGTGAGCCAATTAAGGTATGTGCAATTCAAAAATAAACTATTACTTGCTCAGAAGTAACATCTATAATATTAGTCCTTCTTGTTTTACTAATGCTTTTTTTTAAGGACTGAAAGCCCTTTCTAATTTTACCAGTTGGTTGCCCTACAAAATACTTTGTCTGAGGGCTGAAAGAGAGAGTGAGTCAACTATTGTTGAGCCAGAGACAGACTGGGAGGGGAGTGGGGATATATCACATTGAAGAAAAAATAAACAGGTAAATGTTTCTTTAGAGAATGGAAGGGCTAGAATTACAGTTTAGTGTGGAGTGTTTTACAGGCTTTAAGTGTAGAAACCAGAATGTGTGTACCGGGGGGCGGCGGGGGCAACTCAAATGTCTGAGGGCTGAAAGTGATTGAGTCAGCTAAGGCAAACACTGGAATAAAATTAATAGCTACACTATTATAGTCAAATGTATGCTAACAAAGTAACAGTGTTCATCATCACAAACAAAGAAAATATTTGGATTACCATGTACAGTTGATGTTATGCTTCCCTTGGATGATGGTTCTGGAAGAAGTTAAGCAAAGGTTAAGGACAACATTATCACAATTAACAGTAACACAAGGGGCTAAAACTTTTGTAATTTAAATGTCCAATAACTATACTTTTAAAAATAACTTGGATGACAAGTCTTACCTATGACCATGTGTAATCAATCAGAATGTGTTGCTAAAAATAAATTTAATGTTAAACAGAACTAACATATTACTGTCTATATTTTCCTATACAGGAGTATTTAACAATTGAGATACATATGCCTATCAGGAAGCTGCTCCTGGGACACACTTGTTGTCCCTGAAACAGTAGAACCAGTGTCAAGGACATGCTGTTCTGCACTTTCCTGGGAGCTGTCTGGATCCCTGACAGAGAACAGGAACTCTTCATTTGCTGTTAGTGGTGGCTCTGTAGCAGGACCACAGGTACCCATCCAATTACAAGCCACTGCAGATGCTCTCCTCTGTGCAGATGAGATCATGTTGCACATTTGATCATATGTCTTGCTGTGGCCACCTTCTGCTTTCACATCAGAAACTATCTGCTGCCAAATTTGCATTCTGCCTGACATATCTCCACATACCCTCTCAAGCAGAAAGGCACCATGTCACCTAAAAGCTTACACAATGACCTGATTCTCAGGGTCACTGAAGGGGAGTTTTGGGGATTGAGACACCTCAGTGCCATAGTCCTAGGTGACCTAAAACACAGCAGACAGATAATACACATACGTATCACATAAATAAAAAAGTCCTTTTTCCAGATAAAACATAAAAGGTAGCATTTCACTATTACCCACTGGAGAAACATAAAACAGTGAATATATTGAAATATAAAAAACAGGATTTGTATGGTTGTAACATATTACATTCACACACAAAGCAAGGATGGATAAAAAACAAGGAGAGTAACAATAGGAACATATCCTTGTTTGTGCCAAAACAGAAATGCAACTTTGCTCCCACACCTCCAAACAAACAGGCATATGCCACATTTTGCCAAGAAATCATTAGTGAAATGTTAAATTTGCTATTAAATAAACTGTCCCTGAAACATGTCTACAGATTTAACACAGAACATTCAATTTTAAGCTATTGACAATCATGTTTACCTGTGAAATGCCCAGACAAACATGCCCATGCCATCAGTACACTTCCAAGTAATGCAGACAGATAAAAATAGCATTTGCTAATGAAGATATATATATATATATATATATATATATATATATATATATATATATATATATATATATATATATTTTTTTTTTTTTTTTTTTTACAGATTTTAATGACATTTCAGCATATGCAGTATATAGGTGAAAAATGCAAGCATACATTCTCAAGGTCAGTAGTCTTCTGTGCAAATATATCCCAAAATAATAGCCTTTTCTATGTTCTCCACAGAAACAAGTCTCCTCACCTTCACACTTGCCCTTTTATGGTGTAGTTTTAGGGCTGGAAGCATGGTGCAGATGCAAATCAGCTGTGAACTCATTAGAATTGCTGAATCCCAAATATTTGGCTCCATTTAGCAGATATTAACATAGTGCAGGCACTCTCTCAGTGTTTGTTGCTAATGGATTGCAACTGTGAATGATTATTGGTAGGGAGATGAAAAACACAATAGCAATGCAGACTGCCCTACCTCCAATGGGTGTGTCAGACAGGTTAAACTTACAAAGTGTAGAAGGGATTTTATCAAGGTTTGAAATGTAAGTAAGCAGCACACAATTCACGGTTTCTGTTCATTAACTTCCAACCTCCCCTTCATCTGTTGACAACTGTATAGTATTGTCATTTTATATCCTCACACATTTTAAGGACAATGATATAGAATGCCTTACAGACTGCATGTCTCGGATTACTGGTCAGATAAGACAAGCGTGCGTAACAAACACACAGAGATAAGACAGAGCTGCATTTTTGCAAGCAATTGTCATAAATGCTTGTGTGATCACTACATCCGAAATTAATACATGTGCAAAAAACTGTCATATGGTTTGTTAATACTGTGGATGACATTACAATTGGTTGTATGCAGAATTATTTCACTTCCCAGCTGCAAAGCTGTTTGTGTGGCAAAGAGGGATAAGACACCCTTATTGTGTTCTGAAGGTTCATTGGAGTGAGAGTTCAAATCCAGATCTATGTAAAAATAGTTTTGTATGTACTAACAATTTGTAGTGTTTATTTCATAGATTGTTTTTCTTCATTTCAACTACTTTTCCCTCATTTTTATTTATTTATTTTTGCCAGTGTTTGTATGGTGCTCATCTAAGTGCAAACAAGGGAAATGGAGAAACACGACTGTCAGATTTAGCTGTGCTTACCTCATTTGCATGACGTTTAGCAGTGCTCAAACCTGGACTAGTGGACCCCACAGGAAGCAGACAGACCACCTACAGACAGGGTGTCTGTAAAAGTGTAAAGGTCAAAAAGGATACATTGTTACAATTTTTGCTTTCCATTGAGAAACACCACTAAGTGATGTTGCAAGGTGGTTAGCAGGGTTCCCCAACACCAGCAACCATCAACCACCTGCAGACAAGATGCAGACAGTCAATAACTGAAAATGGATACATTTATTTATATATATATATATATATATATATATATATATATATATATATATATATGTGTGTGTGTGTGTGTGTGTGTGTGTGTGTGTGTGTATACAGGCTCCTAACAGGGCCGCGGTGGTGCAGCAGTTAGCATTGTCACCTCACAGCAAGAGGTTCTCCCATTCGATTCTTGGCTGGAACGCCTTCTGTGTGGAGTTTGCATGTCCTCCCCGCAGTCGACATGCAGGTAGGTGCGAGCGTGAATGGGTGTGCCTTTTTTGAAGGTTGGGCATCAAGCTGGCAACTCGGCACTGTAAAAATCCACTGCCAGTCATTAGCAGACTGGAGTTCTGCTTTGGCGACCCCTAACCAGGAAAAGCCGAAAGACATCACTTACATACATATACAGACTCCCCAGGCCTCCACTGAAAAAGGACCTGTGTCCAGCTGGAATTTCCTGGTAAACAAATGTAAATAAATAATAAATAAATAAATAACTTCTGTGGGGCATCACGCAAACACACTAAGCAGCATTGCATTGTGGTTTACACACAGAACTTAAGAATGAGCAGGAAATTATGGAACTGTCATGTAACTACTCCTTTCGTAGCAGATGTAAGTGTAGGGCTGCAACCTATTTTTACTGTTGTGACATCCAAATTTATAGCAATAAACAGAAATATATATAAGTGTTATTTCAACATTCTTGTGGAAATAGGTGTAAGTGTAGGGCAGCCATACACATGATCCTGGGTTCTAATACAGGGTATCAAAGTCATTTTTACTGTTGTTCCATTTTCCATTACATTTAATCTCACTTACAACACTTTACATAGTGGAGCTGATATGAATTATATGTATGAAGGATAAGATACCCTTATTATGTTTTCAGATGTATGACTGAGGGTATACTGTCTACTATATTTCTATAAGTATAATTCTGCTATCTGGACTTTGATGGCCTTCACAATTAAATAAGACACATACACAACTGAATCTATATACAAGAACTTTGTCAGATCAAACACATACACGTGTAACACCTCAAACTGTTATCTGTATTTATGAATGATTCGTGACTATGTCTGAGCAGCACTTCTGTGGCAAAGAAGGAAAATTATTGCTGTGAAGGAAATGTTTTGCTCCTTATCAACATGCATCCATTTGAGTTGTTGGGGACAGCACTCGATGCATGCATGTATAGGCACATCCTGACTCTCCTCATCTGTGTGGTAGACCAACATGTCATCATGGATATTTTCTAAACAGACACTAGTAATATCCGGGCTGTGTCCAACATACCTGCGTGAGTTGTTAATGCTATATCATATCTGTTGCATCTGTTAGATGTCCTCAAACAGGTCATTGAGGGCATGCATGATGACAACACTATCATATTTTTGAACTTGACAAGCCCATGGCATTTGACACAAATCCACACTTAGGTATTCACTCAGCACTGTCAGATGTGGCCATAAACACCTATACACCAAGTGGGTAGACCACTGGATTACATACATGTAAATATGTTGAAATGTGTAAAGTGACCTATATCTCAGGTTCAGTGATCAGGTCCATACATCAGGGCTGTCTGCTAGGCCCTTTCCTGTCCCATTATTTAAGTCACAAACATCACAAATGACATATACATCCTGTGTCCAAACAGCTGTCTGAAGGAATACAGATTGTGGGCAATCATTGACTCCACTGTGATATTAGTATAATACAGACACAGTATCAACTCACACCAAAGATTGCTGCTACAGCCATGACAGCACCTGCAATTAAACAAAAACATGGGGGGATTTGTTACATCATGGAAACAAATGCACAACCCAAGGGTAATGTACACATCACACCCTATAATCAGACCAGTAGGTATGTGACCTGTCTTCTGGGGTAGATGGTATGTGGAACGTCCACCAGCATGTGGCCACAGTGCTGACTACTCCCTTGCTTGTAATGCAACTACTGAGTATGTGAAGGACATCCACATCAAAGGCAATAATACCTCCACAGTTCACAGCCTTCATCACACCAATAACTGAGTATAATGCACCCTTCTTTATGTACCTCCCTACATATCTTCCAGTGATGCGTAACTGAAGTGTACCACCTTTGTCACAGTGAGCTGTAACACATCTTATTGGCCATATCTAAGTATTCTTTTTGCTGCATAAACATTACTGTCTGATGGTGACCCATCAAGGTGTTACACCTGATGCATGTGAGATACCTGTTCTGGTGATGCACACAGTGCATACATAGCTGTTTGACAACATTGATGGCATGGTTAACATTTGTGACAGTGTGGGTTGTTCCATATATATATATATATATATATATATATATATATATATATATGTGTGTGTGTGTGTGTGTGTGTGTGTGTGTGTGTGTGTGTGTGTGTGTGTGTGTGTGTGCCATGTGCACCTAGGAAATACCACATGCAGGTATAGCAGTGTCCATCCTAACACCTCCAGCAGATGTTACAGTGTCTGGATGGTGTATGCGATTACCCTCATAGATTTCTGACACAACATAATAGTTGTATAAATGTGTTTGAGTAGAACCATCTCTGATCACTCAGAATCACATATGTTATGTCAGTGACATGGGATTACTGGTGGTATTATTCTGATATTGTCCATGATTATGTGTGCTTCTTTTACTGTTGTTCATGAGACTTTACCTGTGTCCCACTTGTTGGAGACCTCTGCTGAGTTTACACTCATATTCAGGCAAATCAGTTTACACAGCTTCACAATACATACCCTACCCCAATAGTATATAACATCCCTGATAGATGTCCCCTGCATTGTTCATGTAAGGATGCTTATCTCACAAAGACATCTTCCCCATTTTTATGTCACCTTGTGTGACTGTCACATAATAAACATTTTCACTGTGCAGTCCATACTGTACCATATCGATATGTGATTGGTGTTCCTACTATAACTGTCTTATATTGTTATGCCCTCATCGGCTGTATACTAGGCTATTTCACCTGTCCTCTTTTCCTGTGGTCATTCCTACAATTCATCTATGTTCCCCTATTCAATGCACACACTTCCCCTGAATGTTTATTTTACATGGCAGTCCATGGGATTTCACCATGCTCTGCACTATATACACTGTCCTGTACTGTGTTTGGAACATATACATAACTATATGTTAAGCCCTGGTAATCACTGTGACATTCTGCCCAATCCTGCTAACCTACTGTGCTTTAAGGTAACCAGGTTTGATATCCGTGTTGCTTTACATGGTTTCCTGGTCAGCACGAAACCACGCTTGTTTATGTTGAAATGTGGTGTGTGGCATGAATATGTAATTAGCATTGTGGCTCATGGTGCATTACTGCACAAACACGTAAACTCCATTTAGGCTTCATGCAAAGTCTACAGGGAGTTTACTGAATCCCAGGAATTGTCTTTTGGATTTCAAAAAGAATAAATAATTTTGTGAAAAGTTTAATAATGAATATAGCTGGGAGGGGTTTAAGTATATAAATATAAGTACCTCTTTTTAAGACTATCCCAAGAACACTGTTTGGTTACATGATTTCCTCACCCTCATACAGTTACTAAATGAAGACTGAAGAAATCAAACACATTGCTACAGTATGAAGCTCATTAGTAGGTCATAGTTTTAGTCATGTGCACTAAACTTTCAAACACCCTGTTTATTCCTTCATTATATTCCTTGTAAACTACATCCATTATGCCACGTACAGTTTTGTAATTATAGGTTCATAGGTAGGTACTAGGCTATCGACCCAAGGGCCTACATAAGCCTAGCCAGCAAGGTTCCATAGCTTACGCCACCCAAGAAAGTTATTTTCCTGTGCCACTGTCCAGCAGAGACACAGAAGTGATCCCCTGGGTGTATTTCCTATTTCCCATCCACTCATCAAGATTTTTCTTGAAGAGTGCTAATGAAGAACTTTGCTTGACATAGATGGGTAGCTTGTTCCAGAGTATAGGAAGTCTCTGGGACAGGAATCTATCCCTCCAGCATGTCCTGTTTATTGTGGTGACAAGGTTTATGTTCCTAGAACGTGTAGCTCGGAGGGATTGGGATTTCTTTAGGTGTAGCATGTCCAACAGCTCTGGGTTTGGCATAGCTTTGTATGTTAGGCAGAGATCACTTCGGAGTAGGCGATATGCTATGGAGTAAAGCTGGAGTTTTTTTGATGCGGTCAGTGTAGGGCATTTGTTTGAGGCCAGTAGTCCTCTTTGTGAGGTACTTCTGTGGCCTTTCCAGCTGCTGCAGATGTCTTTTGAGGTACATTCCAAAAGGGGCGTTGTACTCTATAATGGGTCTAATGAGTGATGAGTAGAGGGGAACAATGACCTCTATTTTCCTGGATGAGAACCCTTTTATGATGAGGTGTGCCACGTAGAAGAACTTCCTGACTACTGTGGCGATGTGACTATCAAAGGAGAGACTACCTATTCATCTGAAACTGAGCATTTCTTTATTTAGTGCATCTTTGCTGTGTAGTCATTTTCAGTTCAGAACACTTAAAAAACATAGCTCACACAGTGGCATTGAGTACTTTTCTGGCTACAATTATTTAGTGCATCTCCAAAGCAGACTGATGACAACTCCTCAGCAGTTATGAGGTGGCAATCTGTAACAGCCTGTCCACTCATTAAATTACATTTTGTGTGAGTGCTGACAAGGTTAACTGTCTATCACAATGGTAATGATGCTTGCTTATCCACAAGAAGTTGGACTGAGACCACCACTGCAGAGTTCAAAGATGACCTCAGCTTTTGGCTCAGAAATGGCATTTTACGGGTAAGTGCAACAGACTGTAAGACAAATGATTAAAGAAATGCATTTCATGCCAAGAAGAAGAAAATCCTTACAAACATTTACTTTTAAATCTCTTGTCAGTGACAGCACCAGCCTATTAGCCTTTATAACACAATATGTCGCTGTAAATCCCAGGCAGGCCGAAACAAATGGAAAAGAAAAGGAAAGAAAGCAATAACTTCACTACCGCTGCACTTAAACAGAAGGCAAAACCCTGTCACTAAATGCAACATTCAGACAGCCGCTGTAACAAGGCAGACCACTAGAATAAAAATAAATGAAACCAAAAAACAATGCTGTGTACTGTGACCATAGAAAACACTTTTACTTAACAACTAAATAAGCACGTTTGTCTTAAAATTCACAGGTTTCATCAGAACTAGTCCATTAAAAATAAATAAAAGTAAACCCATCTCAGTGATGGAATATGACTTCCACAGCTTGTCTCAAGTAAGAACTACAAACGCTGCTAAATACATAAATATTAAATAACAATGTACTTGTATCAAAAATACGTTCTTAGAGGAATAAAGCATATTTCAGGTAAAACAATGCCTCTTCATTTGCAGACACTAAAAGGAGCAGAAAATCCCTCTAGAAAATGGTCTAAACCTATTTTATTTTGGAAAATGACTGAATTATATAGCTAGAACAAAGCAGTTACAAGGAGTAACAATATATTTGATTAAGAGCTCACTAGCCAAGCAGTATTTTTTCAGAGTTGGGTAATTTCTTCCTGAATTTATGTTATATTATTAATAAATCCATTTAAGGTATCTAGAAGACACAAATGTGTGTACCACAGACCACGTGGCTGCAGCTCAAATGTCATCAATGGAATGTTACTAAATAACCAACAAAGTCAGCTCCCAACTCCAGAATAGAAAGCCAAGAACCAGTCATGAAATTATAGTCTTTGAAGTAAATTTGTAAAAAAACACAATACTCGCACTGTATACACGGTCCTGTACTGTGTTTCGAACATATACATATGTTTTTTACAAATTTACTTTTAAGACTACCATTCCATGCCTGGTTCTTGGCTTTCTATTCTGTAGTTGGCAGCTGCCTTTGTTGGTTATTTGGTGTTTGTTCGTCACAGATTACAGCTGTATGCACTTGGCTATGTCTTTTTATCAAGTCCTCTAGAGAAGGCTGTCAAGGTAAAAACTTCCCTAATTAAATGAGTCTTAAGATTACCTGGCTGTCTTCAAAGTGCCCCCCCCCCAGAAGGGAGGTGTCCATGGTTACCACCACTATCAGTGAATCTGTGTGGAAAGGGCACCCCTTGGTTACTGTTGGAGATATTACCCAATGTGTTGTACGCAAACTTGAGTAATTCAAATCTTTGCATGCAATGGATGAACGGACTTAGATCTATACTGGTAAAGTCTATTGCAGTACTCTGATACAGTATTTGGCTACAGGAGCTCTCAGAATTGTGGGTTCCATTAGCCCAAAAATGAACAGCAAAAACCTCGCTGGTGGTGATGGATGGAGTAGTACCTGCATGGCTGTGAGGCAAAGTGAGAAAACTCTGCATTGGGGGAGGCTGACTGTCTGAAGTGTGGTATCTAGGTGGCATATTATAAATTCTATTCTCTGGGTTGGGGTCAGGTGGCATTTTGCTAGATTCACTACTATCTCTAAGTGCAGTAACAAGTGGAGCACCTGGTCCAGATGGTGCAGTAATAGATCTTTGGAGGTAGCATCTAGGAGCCAATTGTTGAGGTACTGGAAAACCTGGATCCCCAGCAGATGAAGATGTGCTACCACCTCTACTATGATCTTGGCAAACACCCTGGGGTCTGTGGTGTGACTAACATGCATGGCTTGGAACTGATAGTGAATGGCTCCTAGCCAGAAGCAGAGAAATCTCCAGGAAAATATTGCTATCTTGATAGAGTTGAACCAGCATAGGGAGCATTCACAAAGAATGAATTAAAGCCTTCTGCAAAGTCACAAAGAAGCATCCAGGTGTGGTGGTGCATGGTAATGCCAGTGCCTGCCACTCACGCCAGACCTTCAGCTGCATTGGACAGCATAAGCATGGCCACATTCCAAGTGGATTGTAAGGTAGAGAGTCGGGAGCCCACTTTTCCAAACATCTGCAGGCAATATCCCAAGATGTATTTGGTTATCTCTTTGGTCACGTCTCTCTGGAATCTGGTTACGTAAGCCAAATAATTCAGCAATCTAAGAGTGAAAGTTGCTGATGCATAGGCCTGCTTCTCAGACCTGTTCATCTCCCTTGACTCTCTGTGAGGGGGATGAACAGATGAACTCTCTTCAGAATGTTCTTTTCTTGGGGCTGCTGCTACCACCATACCATCCACTGGTGGACCCTTGCTCCTGTATTTCTTGTCCTCAGGAGTAGTTAAAATGCGATCTATTTTTTGGGACTGGGTTCCACCACATCAGAGTTCTTCCATGTCCATTGAACCCTAAAGTCAATAAGGGGGTCAATGGGTGGTACCACTCAGGATGATGTTGGGCTGGAACCAAAAGCTTCCAAAACCACTGACTCATCTGGTGAATGTTCTTGGGAAGACCAAATCCTCTATGCTTCACGAATTTGAGTATATTGCCAAAGGTGATATCTTCATGGAGGGAGCTAGAGGAATTCTTCCCTTCCTCTAAGTCAGTGTCTTCAGTGAAGGACTCTGGAGAAGAGTCTATGTGCTTCTGTTTGTACAGCCATTTCTTGTGAGGACCTTCTGGGGGAGTATCAGAAGGCTGTGAATCAGACTGGGAACTGACAAAGCAGACATCCTCAGAAGCCTTTGGAACTGACTGCCTCTGTCCAAAAAAATGAAGCGAAGAGGAAGCAGACACTAGCTGGGACTTAGATGGAGCCAAACTGGTTAGAAACATCTTATCTTTGGAAGCTACCAAGACCCCTTCTTAGGTCTCAAAGGCCAAAGCCATAACTGGTACTGAAAAAAACCCTGAACTGAAGATAAGGAACCCTCGGCACTGACAGCTCCCAGCCATGAAACTGACACCAGATCTGAACTATCTAGGGCTGAAGCCCCGAGAGACAGAGAGAGAGAGAGAGAGAGAGACAGAGAGACAATTCTGAGAATCTCAGTGCTGACAAATCCTCCCAGAACTCGGTGTTGACACCTCAGCTCTGGGCCTCCTATTAATCCAATGGTATCAGTGTCAATAGACTAAAGAACAAATGAAACACCAGCAAATGCCGTAAAAAACAACACACTTTTATTTAGCAAGGCTTTCAGACCAAAAAGATCCTCTCATTCAGTTTAAATAATGCAGCCAATAAATTAATTAAAATCAATTAAAACAATTAAAAGAGTCATTAGACAACACTATTTTAAGCAAGCTTGCCTGTGTTTAGCACAGGTTTCAGGCTAATGCTTGCATTTATACCAGGGGTTTTATCTGCATGCATTAAAATTATCCATTTGTATTCACACAATTCAAGTTCATTATCAACATCTCCCCATCTTAAGTTTGGATTCATCTTTTCAATAGCTCTAAAAATAAAACAATGCCCATCTCCATATTCATGATAGTGTTTAGCCACAGCATTAGTTTGCACATTCCTACAAACATCTGCATTGTGCTCAATTATTCATTCTTTGAGCTTTCTACAAGACTTACCAATATAAAATGCATTACATTTTTTAGTTAGTAAGATAAATAATATTGCAAGTATTGTAGGTTGCTGAACAGTTAAACACAAATTCTCTACCCATAATAGGATGCTGAGAACTATTATTACTACATATAAGATTGCAGCAACAACAATTGCGACAAGGAAAAGTTCCTTGTTTTTGCATTACTTTTTTGCAATCTGCTTTGTTTCTTTAGAACACAGCTAATTTTTCAAATTTAAACAATTTTTATAGGCAGAAGATAGACTTTCACCTATTAGTTCATGCATCTCTGGTAGAGACATTAGAATTCCTCAGTTGTTACTAATAATATTGTTAACATATTTTGTTCTTAAATTATAAGTACTGTATCTTATTTTGTTAGGCCGAGTGTTTCTAACTGGTACCATCTGTTCAGCATTAGTACATTTAGTACATTTAAAATTCCTACCTAGCAATATATCACTTTTTATATTATTTAGCATTGTTGCATTGTAATCCCTTTCCTGGAACTCATGTATCATTTCATTCAACTGTTCATAAAAGATCTCATCACTAGTATTCAATCTGCAAGCTCGTTGGAACTGACCTTTAACTATTCCTTTAAATACATGTTGAATATGTATACTTCTATTATGTAAATAATTTGCATGTACTTCTTTCTTAAACATACTAGTGTCTATTTTTCCATTGTTTACTGTTATTAAAACATCCAAAAATTGGATTTGAGAAGTACAAAATTTCATCTCAAGTTTTAAAAACTCAGTAGATTGATTCAAGAAAGCAAGAAAATCTTCTAATTTGGTTTCAAATCCCTTCCAAACAAAAAATAAATCATCAATAAACCTTTTAAAAATAAACTCTTATGCTTAACTGGACTATTGTATATAAATTCTTCTTCCCATTTGTGTAATTCTAGATTTGCATAAGTATTAGCAATAGGTGTGCCCATAGCAATGCCAGATACATTATGGTAATATTGTTGGTCAAAGATAAAGATATTATTTTCAAGGACTAGCTCTAATACTTCACACATCATTGCAATTTCCTATTAGACATTTTACCGTGATATGTGAGTATTTCTCTTATTGCTTCAACTCCATATTGTTTTGGAATCACGGTGAAAAGGGACTTCACATCCATAGTTACAAGAGTTAGACCAGAAAAATCTATCTGACCATACCACTGTAAAACACAATCCAAAAAATGTCTTGTGTCTTAAATATAACTCTGGACATATTGCAAATATTCGCTTAAACATTCCTGTAAATATATTGAAATTGGCTCAGTAATCCACCCTCTACCTGAGATGATCATTCTTGTTGGAGGGTGGGTAAGTAATCTGTGGACTTTTGGTAGTCCATATAAAAATGGCAGTACAGGACAAGGAACCATAAAGTAGTTAAATAGCTGCAGTGAAATATCATTCATGAGCTGAAGATCATAAATCATCATATTAATATTACTAATCATCCTTTTTACATCAACTGTTATTTTCTTAAAATATGATTCATCCATAAGCAAAGCATTTATACTGGGCCAAATACACATCTCTATCCATTATTATGAGTAATTCACCTTTACCTGCAGACTTTATAATGATATTGCCTTCTTTTCCACGTTTGTCAAAGCTACATGTTCATTCAGCATTAAAGTAAAAAAATGTTTACTATTATTCTGATATAACTTATATAATTGTTGTTCACATATTTCAAAAAACACTGTGATAACGGGATTACTGACAGGAACAAAGGTGCTGCTCCTTTTACAACAGTGGGTTTCAGTAGCTAAATCATGCTTAAATATTAATTTCAAATTCAAATTTCTAACAAAGAGTTTTAAATCAGTCACAGCATCTACAATTGTATCAGATTGTGCTGGAATAAACTTAATACCTTTTTTAAGAACAGATATTTCATCAGTTGACAGTTTATATGTTGACAAATTAATCACATTACCAAATTTTATTTTGGTGTGCGTCTGGATTTGCTCCTCGTTTGTGGGCCATTGTGGGAGTCTTTCATTTCTACTCTCTTGAGACTCCTCCCTCTCAAGGCATCTCTACCTTGGCATGGTATTAATTCTGGTAACTTCAGTTGCAAAGTGGCTGGACACTTCAAAAATCCTTCAAGATTGACATAATTTCCACTGCACAGGGCAGAGCTTCATTCATTGTCAACGTTACAGCACCTGATGATACATTGCTCATAGTTAGAGGGGCGGAGACAGTATTTTCACTCATTGGATCAGTGCTTAATTTATTATTTGAATTTTCATTAAAGACATTCCCCTCAATAGCAGAAAGGGGGGGGGCTGTAATTTCATCCAGTTCATACATTTCCCCATGCCTACTATTTGATCTTTGTACATTTTTATCTCCATTTTTAGTATTATTAATTTTTTCATTTTTAGGCCATGAGAAAATGTTTCCAATTTGAAAGTCTCTAATGTCTATAGCAAGTTTATGCTTTTATGTGGCTTCTAAAACATGCTTATGCTTAACTAAACGATCCAACATTTTATTATATTCATCACCAACATAGTCTCTGAATTTGGGAGAATTTGAAACGTCATCCTCTAGTATATTTATCTTTTTTTCCAGATCATTTTCAGTTTTCTGAAAAAAGTAATTGATAAGAGATATATAATTAAGGATCAGTTTTATATTAATTTCTTGCCAAGGCTTAAGCAGCTCAGGATAGCAGTTACCATAAGAGGGCATTTTTAAAATTCGCAACCCTCTAGGAACCAAACCAATCTCTAGATAAGCGTTAAAACTAAACCTTTGCCATTGCAATCTCTTAAAAGTTAATACCTTTGATTCCAGTGAATGAATAAGACTAGTCAATTCATCATTATTACGCAAGGTATTATTCTCAGATTCATTATTGCTGCTCATGAATCCCAGTAACGGATTCTTTTTTACATTTAGCAAATCTCGTAGAGACGAAGATACTGCAGAATTTCTAATTTCAGTAAATGGCTGCATAATATGAAGGGGCACCAAGGCAGTTCCACACAATAAATCCAACAGAAGGAAAACCAAAAAGCAAACACCTACCCCCATATATATATATATATATATATATATATATATATATATATATATATATATATATATATATGTTGCAAATGTATCCATACCTATATATCTAGCTATATATCTATCTATATATGTGTGTGTGTGTGTATATATATATATATATATATATATATATATATATATATATATATATATAGATAGATAGATGGCTAGATAGATATTTCTAGGTTGAATGCAGGTTATACAACCACACCAAACTTCTCACGTGGAGCAGTGCACGGCCAACCAAACTACTGAAAACACACAACGGCCAGCAAGGAATGTCCCAAAATGGTTTATTAGAAAAAACACATAGGATATGAAAACATATCCAGCTCCAAACCGTTTTTACCCTTCTTCAGTGGAGCATGGAAAAAAAGATGAAACAGCCAACAAATGCAACTGATACTATTTATAGTATCAGTTAAACAAATCATCCAATAAAAATGCAATATAGTGGTCTGATAAGACCTACACACCAAAATGCAGTATTGTGGTCTATTAAGACCTCTAAAATTGAGTTATATGCATTCAAAAAGGAAAAAATAATCATAAAAGAAAAATCATAATAACATACCTAGTTTGAACACTGCATGTTATATTAATAAATATATAACATGGAAAAAATATCTGTGTAGAAACAAATGTGTATGTGTATGGTCAACAAAGTGTCATACCTATATTAAAGGTGGTCATTAATACCCGGGGGGAATAGTGCACCCAAATGTATAATCCAATATTTTTCTTTTTGTGACAAAATATTTTCCCATCCTTGTTGGTGACTTCTATCACCAACAATCCGATCAATAATAGTAAACTTAAATTTGGCCTTGGGATGTTTAACTGTGTGTTGGTAAAGAGCATTGGTGATTTTCTTGTTTCTGATGTTACTCCTATGTTCACCAATTCTAATTCTTAATGGCCGGGAGGTTTTACCTACATAAAATGCCGAACATTGACAAGTTGCAAGATATATCACCCAACTCATTGAACAGTTCCCAAAAAATTTTAAGTCATAAACCTTGCTCGTATTAGCACTGCTAAAAGATTTTATTTTATTAATGTCATGACATACATGTCCACAAGGAAAAGTGCCAATCAATTCTTCCGTCATAGTTAATTGTTTGCGTTGCCCTCCACTGCCATGATGTTTGTAATGTGAAAAAATGGAACTTAGAGTTTTGCCCCTTCTATAAGAAAATTGGCAACGTGTCCCAAGATATTGTCTGAGAAAATCATTAGCCATCAAGATATTCCAGTTTCTGTCCACAACTCCTCTGATAATCTGATTGTTTCTGCCATATGTGGTGACCAATCTCAGGACCTTATCATCTTTTTTGTTTTTCTGACGTTCCTGGTATTCCAAAAGCTGGTTCCTAATAAGTTTGTCAGACCAATATTTGGCAGATCTAATATCAAACTCCGAATACCCTCTATCAAGGAATCTATTAGTAAGATCCGAACTGGCTAGCTCATAATCATCCTGACTAGAGTTGATTCTTTTGATACGGCGAAATTGAGATTTAGGGATGTTCCGGACAGTGTGGCGGGGATGCATGCTTGAGGCATGTAGCAATGTATTGTATTCAGGATATTTCCTGTATATTTTAGTGCCTAGTGTGTTGTCAGGCTTCCTATATACATTGACATCCAAAAATTCAATAGTAGTTCTATTGCTATTAACTGTAAATTCAATGCCCCAAATATTACTATTCAAGTAATCCACAAATTCTTTAAGATATTCTGTATCTGCCCGCCACACCATCCAACAATCATCAAGATATCTACGCCAGATATCCATTTCTACAATGTAGATATTGTGAGATGTATCATATATTAGATATTCCTCCAGGTAAGCCATAAATAGGTCTGCATATATGGGGGCAAAAGATGCCCCCATTGCAGTCCCTTGTAGCTGCCAATAGCATTCGCCTTGAAAAAAGAATATGTTTTTGTTCAGGACATGCTCACACATACAAATCAAAAGTGTATTGAATCCTGGAGAATATAAGTTAGATTTTTCAAGCCAATACTGTAGTGCTTGGAGACCCGCCCAATGTGGGATGCTGGTGTATAATGATTTTACATCCAATGTACAAAGCAGCCAGTTGGGTTCAATTTCAGTCTCTGCTATGATTTGTAAAAATTATGTGGTGTCCTTGATTCTGGCTCTCACATGGACAAGCAGTGGTTTCAAATGTTCTGTCAAAAAGGCTGAAAGTGGTTCAGTTAAAGAACCATGACCAGACACAATAGGTCGGCCAGGTGGGGAGGTTAGAGATTTGTGTATTTTAGGAAGTAAGTACAGTATCTGTTTATTTGGATCTTTAACCGTCAAATGTTTGACAATGGTAGTAGATAAAATACCATTCTCAACTGCACTACTCAAGAAATTATCTATCTCTTTTTTAAAAGTAGTGGTCGGATCAATGTCCATTTTCATATAACATTTTTTATCAGATAACTGTCGTAACCCTTCCTGTGTATAATAATCCATATCCAAAACCACTACCGCCCCACCTTTATCTGCCAAATGGATATCTGGCGTAGATATCTTGATGATTGTTGGATGGTGTGGCGGGCAGATACAGAATATCTTAAAGAATTTGTGGATTACTTGAATAGTAATATTTGGGGCATTGAATTTACAGTTAATAGCAATAGAACTACTATTGAATTTTTGGATGTCAATGTATATAGGAAGCCTGACAACACACTAGGCACTAAAATATACAGGAAATATCCTGAATACAATACATTGCTACATGCCTCAAGCATGCATCCCCGCCACACTGTCCGGAACATCCCTAAATCTCACTCTCACAGATCAAAAGAATCAACTCTAGTCAGGATGATTATGAGCTAGCCAGTTCGGATCTTACTAATAGATTCCTTGATAGAGGGTATTCGGAGTTTGATATTAGATCTGCCAAATATTGGTCTGACAAACTTATTAGGAACCAGCTTTTGGAATACCAGGAATGTCAGAAAAACAAAAAAGATGATAAGGTCCTGAGATTGGTCACCACATATGGCAGAAACAATCAGATTATCAGAGGAGTTGTGGACAGAAACTGGAATATCTTGATGGCTAATGATTTTCTCAGACAATATCTTGGGACACGTTGCCAATTTTCTTATAGAAGGGGCAAAACTCTAAGTTCCATTTTTTCACATTACAAACATCATGGCAGTGGAGGGGCACGGTACAAACAATTAACTATGACGGGCAAAGAATTGATTGGCACTTTTCCTTGTGGACATTGTATGTCATGCACTGACATTAATAAAATAAAATCTTTTAGCAGTGCTAATACGAGCAAGGTTTATGACTTAAAATTTTTTGGGAACTGTTCAATGAGTTGGGTGATATATCTTGCAACTTGTCAATGTTCGGCATTTTATGTAGGTAAAACCTCCCGGCCATTAAGAATTAGAATTGGTGAACATAGGAGTAACATCAGAAACAAGAAAATCACCAATGCTCTTTACCAACACACAGTTAAACATCCCACGGCCAAATTTAAGTTTACTATTATTGATCGGATTGTTGGTGATAGAAGTCACCAACAAGGATGGGAAAATATTTTGTCACAAAAAGAAAAATATTGGATTATACATTTGGGTGCACTATTCCCCCCGGGTATTAATGACCACCTTTAATATAGGTATGACACTTTGTTGACCATACACATACACATTTGTTTCTACACAGATATTTTTTCCATGTTATATATTTATTAATATAACATGCAGTGTTCAAACTAGGTATGTTATTATGATTTTTCTTTTATGATTATTTTTTCCTTTTTGAATGCATATAACTCAATTTTAGAGGTCTTAATAGACCACAATACTGCATTTTGGTGTGTAGGTCTTATCAGACCACTATATTGCATTTTTATCGGATGATTTGTTTAACTGATACTATAAATAGTATCAGTTGCATTTGTTGGCTGTTTCATCTTTTTTTCCATGCTCCACTGAAGAAGGGGTAACCGAAACCGGTTTGGAGCTGGATATGTTTTCATATCCTATGTGTTTTTTCTAATAAACCATTTTGGGACATTCCTTGCTGGCCGTTGTGTGAATGCAGGTTATACCAGCATTTAATAGTTTAATCACTTGTGCCAGTCACTTGGAGATGAATTTTCAACAGCCAGACAGATGCATTTTGTAATTTCTGAGCCATGTTCATTATGATTTACTAGAAGTTTTTACTTAGATTACCACGTAATGAAGTAAAGTAATGAACAATAAGTCATATAGTCACTGCCAATAGCTAGCAAGAAATCAGACTAAAAGACTATGATATATGTTATTTCATACTGAATCCTAGAAAAATTAGCAATGAGAGAAGCAGAGCATGATGTTTGACCTATGAAAGACCACTAGTGGGGTATAACTTGGATTAAAGTAAGCATCCTGGAACTTAGAACTGATCAATTAAAGAGTCATACATAAGACAGAATAGGTCTCTTAAGGTTAATTATTTGTGAACTGAGGGGTTAGAGCTAGGAACTAAACCTTCTATTTAAGGGGTAAAATAAAACATTTCAGAGCTTTATTGGAAAGGCTCACCCAGACTCTGCTATACTTTGCTGTGAGGGAAAGGTTGGTTTGCTTTTTATTTGTTGTATTTTGTATTAGTTTATTGCATTTTTATATTCTGAGCGCTGTGATTTGTTTTCTTTACCTTGTGTTTTGCTTGTGTTCTGCTTGTAACTGCATATTAAAACTTCAAAAGACCCCACAGCTCTGTCTCTTGTGAGTCAGGCAGAAATCTTTCCCCACCCCCACCCTGTCACTGTCGTGTTTGGAAATACCACTGTCTTTCTAGTTGCCTGCCTCTTATGTTAATTTGTCCATATATTTCAATTCCTCTCTGCTTTCACTGGCTTGTGTGAGTATGCACGAAATTATCATTTTGTGAAATCACTCCCCTTCAACTATTTAAATTTATTGGCCATTCTACTGTATTCCATGGTACCGGAATACAAAAGTGATCACCCCCTTTCACTCTATCTTGCTGTTTTTAAAATAGTGACTCTCCACTAAAACTTAGCTTTTTAGACAGGTAAAACCTAAGTTACCTACATTCACATCTAACGTCTCCAGTGCACACTGCAGTGTTTAGGATAAACCTTTTTTTTTCATCTTACCTTTAAGCATCCCCTGTGACTAGCACTTGCTCTAATACCTGCTGGAAAGCACTAGGATGCCTTAAACTGATACAAGCACTCAACTCTTCTTATTAATAAGGAGAAATTAATCATAGGCACTAAACAGCCTGTAATTGCAAAGTACCTTGCTAAGGGAAGGGAAAACAGCTCATGTACATTAAAAAAAGCACCAAACCAGGCATGTCCAAGGGTACACTTCCAGTGATTTATCCTGTCCACCTGGTGAATCTGGGCATACTGGGGCAATGCAGCAATTGCCTCATGTACACAGACAACCCTCTCCTCCTACCACCCAACCTTACAACCTGTGAGAGATGCACTTACATAGCCAAACTGGAAGCAGAGCTCTCTCCACCCAAGATTGTGCTAGACAGTCAAGAGGAGAAGGTTAACACCTGCACTACACCTCAAGCAACACATAGCTCTTCTAAAATCACACCGCCAACACCCACACATGGCAACACTAAATCCACATATGCAGAGGCCTGTAACTGTCACCTGCCCAAGCAACAAGGACCTCTGAAGCTGAAACACAAACAAATAACAATCACAACCAAAGTGTCACATAGCTCACAACACCAGTGTGCCACCCTGCAACAGCCCCTAAGGCAAGACAAAGTACCTAACACTTTAGTCATAGGTGACTCTATATAGTCAGGCACACTGATGTCCCACTCACCAGGCTGAATAAGGAGAAAATCACAGTGAGCTGCCTGTCAGGTGCCAGGATCCAGCACATAACTCATGAACTCAAGTCACTCCACAACAAGTACAAATATGACTCTGTCATTGTCCATGTTGAAGTGAATGACTTGAGACTTACCTCCCTGGACTACATGAAAACAGACATGGACAAGGCAGGTATGACCCTAGCCCTCAGTAGCATCCTGCCTTCGTCCAGAATGATACCACAATATAAAGACAAAATGATTGACTTCAACAATTGCCTACGCTTCTGGTGTCATTCAAAGGGGTCCAGTATCTGTCTGCTTGGGACGACATGATCGACAGACCACAATGCTTTGCCAAAGGTGGTCTGCACCTGTCTCCCCTGGGATTCAGGTTACTGGCAAAGGCTCTTGCCACCACTATAGTGCCTTTTTTAGGCAAAGTTCAAAGGACAAAACCACCACCATAACAGGTACAAGCATGCAAGATCTGAAGGTAATGCTACTCAATGCTAGAAGTCAAAACCTCAAAATGCACTCTCTCGAGGCACTCCTAAAAATGGAGAACATCGATATCTGTGCAGTAACTGAGACCTGGTTCAAGGCTCCAGACAGCACCCCTGCAATACCAGGCTACAACTCTTACCACACTTTTCGGCCAGCAAACCAGGATCGAAACACTAAAGGTGGAGGACTGTCCATATTCACCAAGGATATTCACACCACCAGGTCAGTTGCCCAACACAATGCATCTGAAATTCTCCAGGTGCAACTGACAATAGGTAAGACTGCAATCCAAATTGTAGCTTGCTACAGATCCCCCACCACGCACCAAGATTCTCACTAGACCTTTCTAAACATACTGGAAAATATTAATATACAACCAAACACCCTAATACTGGGTGATTTCGAATACCTTGCCATTAACTGGGAAAACTACTCTTGTACCAACACCTTTGTCCAACGGTTCTTGGAATTCATAAATTCCATTGCCCTGGATCATCTAATCCATAGTCCCACCAGGGGCTCCAATATCCTAGACCTGGTCATTACAAACATGGGAAATTGATGCTCCACACCTATGGTTACCCCCTCATTGGTCAGATCAGACCATAATCTAATCACCCTTAACATCCACATCCCACCCCCACCCCTCAGTAAGGAGACCTCCATAAAAAACTTCTCCAAAGCCAACTTCATGCTACTCAAGTCAGAAGTTACAAACTTCATGACACCCATCCAGACGGGAACTGAAAGTTCGACTGCTGAGTCCTACACTAAGGCACTGTACAAGCACATTCACTCATGCATGAATCGTGCCATCCCATATAGAACCAAGATGCTCTCCTCCAAAAAAAGGAAGTCAATCTGGTGGTCCCCTGCCATAAACAAACTTTACAACAAAAGGAAGAAACTGTTGCAGAAAAGAGGAAAATCCCAGGATGCAAAAAACTCCCTTACCAGCCTCAATAAGAAGCTAAGATCCCTCATAAAATCCTCCAAAGCTAGTTACGAAAATAAAATTGCCAAAGATTCCAAAGACAGCCACAAGGCATTCTATAACTGTCAAGAATATAAATGGCAATGCTCAGATCTGCTCTGAGCTACAACAGAATGGCATTAAATATACTAATCCCAAGGATATTGCCAATATCCTGGCAGATCGATTCAGTGCCAACTTCACTCCCTACATGGCCCATCTCAATATCGGAAGATTGCTTAATTCCGGTAATAACGGCCAAACAGGTAAACAACGTACTCTCCAAAGCTAAGAATACTGTATCCATGGGACCAGATGACATCCCGGGTTGTGTACTACATGAACTATAAAATGAACTGGCACCTCACCTAAGTGTCATGTTTAATCATACCCTCACCTCAGGCTTCATGCCCACTGAGTGGTGCACAGCTACAGTTATCCCACTCCACAAGGGGGGATCCACCTTGGATCCTGGGAACTACCGCCCCATCAGTCTGATGAGCCTGATCTGCAGGGCCATGGAATGAATTATCATGGAACTTATAAACAAAGACATTGGCAACCTTAAAACACTGAACCCCACCCAGTCTGGGTTTGTGAAGGGCTGATCTTGTCTCCTGATCCTGATTGACTTCTTTGAATCAGTCTCCAGAGCCGTGGATGAGGGTAAGGCAGTCCACACAGCCTATCTGGACCTCGCCAAGGCCTTTGACTCTGAAATCATAGATAAACTTACTAAGCTGGGCATTAATCCCTATGTCACTCGATGGGTTGCCAACTGGCTTACTGACAGATCCCACACTGTAAAAGTAGCTGACTCCAAATCCAGCTCCAGACAAGTGACAAGTGGAGTACCTCAGGGTTCTGTCCTGGGACTTCTCTTGTTTGGCATCTACTTCTCTGAAGTACAGGCCAACACTAAGGGACTCTGGCTAACAAAGTTCTCAGATGACTGCAAACTGGGAGCCATTATTGAATCCCCAAATTATGTCAATACTCTACAAAAAAGCCTTACAGAAACAGATGCTTGGTGCCAGAGCCATGGGCTCAAGCTCAATGCCAATAAATGTATAGTTGTCCCCTTTGGGAAAAAACATGTACCCGTGAATTACCACATAGGTGGCAGTACACTAAACACCAAAAGTGTGATAAGAGATGTAGGGACACAGGTGGACAGTGGTCTCACCTTCAATAACCACATTGCCACAACAGTCAGGAAATCCTTCTATGTGGCACAACTCATCACTAAGGGCTTTTCATCCAGAAAAAAGGAGGTCATTGTCCCACTGTACTCATCCCTCATTAGACCCATTATAGAATACAATGCCCCATTTGGTATGTACCTCTCAAGACATCTGCAACAACTGGAAAGGCCGCAGAAATACCTCACTAAAAGAATCACAGGCCCGAAGCAGATGCCCTATGCTGACTGCCTTAAAAAACTCCAGCTATACTCTGTCGCATATCGTCTACTCTGAGGCAGTCTCTGCTTAACATACAAGGCCATGTCAAACCCAGAGCTGTTGGACATGCTACACTTAAAGAAATCCCAATCCCTCAGAGCCACATGTTCCAGGGATCTAAACCTTGTCATCACAATCAATAAAATATGCTGGAGGGCTAGGTTCCTGACCCAGAGACTCCCCAGACTCTGGAATAGACTGCCCATACATGTCAAGCAGAGCACCTCTTTGGCCCTCTTCAAAAGGAACCTTGATGATTGGATGGGAGAAAGGAAATTTACCCTAGGGATCACGTCGGTCGCCCTGCTAGACAGGGGTCCAGGGAAGTAAATAGTGTGGGAAGGAATAGGCAGGGAATTGTTATGGCTAGGCTTCTATAGGCCCTAGGGCAGATAGCCTAGTATCATCCTATGAACCTATGAACCTAAGTAAAACTGAAGATAAAAAAATTGCAAAGGAACAGTATCCTAAAGAAGAAAAGTTAAACTTGAAGATAAATAGTTTACAAAGTAACAGCATCCTAGATAAGAAAAAGAAATTGAGAGAGAAATTGAGCTCATACTAAGACAGAGGGAAAGTAATGTAAAGATGGAAGGGAAAAAATATAATGTGTACTGAGAGACAAAGTAACCTTGAACAGAGCCCTAATGATATTCCTGTTGAGCCAAATTACAGAATCTTAAACAGAAGAAGAAGGGTGCTATGCATTACATTTATATAAATGTGAGAAACCAGAAAAAAATTAAGTAAAGTAGGAGGCAGGAAAAGATGCCTTTTTTAGGGGAAGAGAGGAGGCAGTGCCTTCTACTTCATGATAGACTATCCCTGAGGAATCTCCTGAGTTGTCTGACTTCGAGGTAAAGTGGATAAACTCGAAAAGAAATAGTGGAAACATGGCACTTTGAGAAGAGCAAGTAAAAGTGTAACTAGAGCTGTAGTAAAACAAGCTGAACAAAATGTGCATGGATATGCATGAATATAATAATAAAATGCTTGAAATTCTTAATATTGATATTATGAACTTGTTTCAAAGAATAAATTGAATGGAGCATATAAAAGCATTGGTGTGCAAATCAGGGACATGTTCATTTATAGATGCATAGACCTAGATACTTTCAACTATTTTAACATGACCTCTCCACTCATACCAACCATATTTGGAGTCCCAAAAATACATAAAAGCATTGATAGTCCTCCGATGCATCCCATAGTGAATGGGTGTAATTCAATACCATCGGCCTGTGGTAAATACCTAGACAAAAAATTTAAAATGTTGTTAATAAATTAAAAACAGATTTGTAGGGATTCTTGACATTTCTTAGAGTTCATTAACAAAGCTGATATATGCAAAAAGATGTTTTTATCACTATAGATATAAAGGATCTCTATGCAGTTATACTTCAGGATACAGGCATCACATGGGTTACTGAATTTTTGTTTAAAAAAGGGGTCCACCAAGATAAGATTAATCTGTATGAGGAGTTGTTTCACCTGGTCTTGGACAATAATTACATAGTACTTGATGGAAAATATTATTTACAGAAGAATGGGGTAGCCACGGAGTCACCATGTGGCTTGATTTTTGCAAATTTGAAAATGATGTAAAAGCCTCCTTATGGCTTTATGTTCATTACCTGGGTGATATTTTTATGCTTTGGAAGGACAGTGGAAAGAACATTGAGTCTTTTTATGCAAAATATCAATTCTGCAACCAACCTCTTATCTTTTACATATGAATGGGCATCAGATGGGATAGCCTGGACGTATTGTTAGAAAAAGACATAAGGTCCAACAGATATACCAAAAATACCTACTTTAATACCTTTCTTCATTATACCAGCTTTCACCCATACCATAAAAACGGTCAGTAGTAAAGGGGTAGGTTGTGAGGACAGCAAAGATGGTTACTTTAGAGTCACAGTTTGAAGAAGAGTATAATAATAAGGTGGGAATATTTGGTAGGAGAGGATATTCCAAACTTCTTTTTCATTGGTTAGTAAGAGAAATATACAGTAAAAAACAGCAGAATATTTTAAACCTATTTAAATACTTAATTTGTAGAGCTTACATCTCACTCACAATTTTCCAGTTTAGGTGGAACACAGAATAACTTTAGCACAACTACTAGTTTTATTACATGTTTTAGAAGTGATTCTAAAACACTTAAGTGGATTTTGAACAAAAATTGGGTGATTATGTATGACAACATTCTAGTTAAAAACAAAGTCACCAGAGTATACCATAGGGGCTTGAACTTTAAAACTACCTTACAAAATATGACAAGCAGCATTACTAGCAATGCGCATAAAATCAACCTTAGTCCAACTATGAAAAAATGTGGCCATTGCTCATATTGTAAATATATTAATACTGGTGACTCAGTATCTGTGGTAAGGAGTATCGGATAAAGGGTAGATGCAACTGTGAATCCAAAGGAGTTGTATATGTAAGATTATGCCAGTCCTGCCTGTTTTTTTTTTTTTTTTTATATGGGCAAAACAGAACATAGATTACGGGACCGGATTTATGAACATGAATATGATATAAAAAGAATACATCTGAATAATGCATTAGCAAAACATATTCACATGTATCCTAACCACCATTTCAAATATTATACTTGGTTAGAGTGATGGTCAATATCAGCATGAGAGGGGTCCGGTCCCTGGACACTGCTGTTAGAGGAAAAATAATTATTTTGGCAATTATTTTTGAATGCTTGCAACTGGCCAGGCTTGAATGACTATTGCTCGATCAGCTGTATTTTAAAGCATAAAGCTTTAACTAGACAAAGTGCTATTATTAACATTTCCATACAGGCGAGTATATATGTTAACATTTTAATGAAAAAATTTATTCTAATTTGTTTTTCTCTTTTTGTATTATTTTTAATATATTCATTCATTTTTGTCAATACATTTTAAGGTTTTAGCTAATGAATATTTTTGCACATTTTTAGTTTACATTGTTTATACAGTTTGAATGGAACATTAAATAGCACTTTGGCAGTTTAAGAAATGTAAATGGGAGGGTTTAATGACATCATTCCTTGATCAGATGATTGCTTTGGGCCTTATTTAGAACCTGTTGTGTTCAATTTTATCTGAAGAAGTTCATTATTGTTACATGAACAAAAGCGCTTATCAGTCTATTTATTTGTTGATAATAAAAGCTTCTTCAAGAACCTTGCTGCTTCTCCTTCTGTCAGTTAACATAGTTTATGTTTCACAAGTTTGCCTTTTGTCTCTGCTACTTTGGTTTGTTTGAACAAAATGTTCCCATTTCATAGTCAAACTTGAAGTTATAAAATGAATTATTGTAGAGAATAAACAAAAGCATAAATGAATTAATACATCAACTATTAGTGCTCATACATTTGAGAAAGCTAGTGATGAGGTTAGCACACAGTCATGTTCCAGGAGGACACATAAATGGATAAGACTAAAGCACAAACCCTAGCAAGATTTTACTAGCCACAAATAAAGAAATAAGTTGAGATCTTCTGTGATGGATGCAATGAATGCCATAACCAGCCTCTGATCCAAGCTTCAAAACCCTTTCATTCTAAAGCCTATTACAGACATGTCATTTGAATGTGTTAGTTATTTTTGACTAAGCAGCTAAGTACCCTAAGGCTAGTCCCCTATGTATTAGGCTAATCTGCAGCTAGCGAGCTCATCTTACATTCTTCAAGAGTAGGGATGGCTAAGGAAATACTTACCAACCAGGGAACTCCATTATGAATAATCCACCAACCATGTCAATACTTTAAGTTCAAGCAGTTAAAAATCTAAGTATACCATTTTCAGACAGATGGACTAGTAGAGGATATTAACTGAACATTAAACCCTATGCTGGGAAATGTTATTGAAAAAGATGTCCAAATCAGAGAACAATTAATACCATTAATACCATATCTCCTGTTTGCCATAAATGAAGTACCACAGGCCTCAATAGGGTTTAGCCCTTTCAGTTATTATATGACAGACACACTTTTAGGCTGTTAGATTATTACTAGGGAAACTTGGGAAGGAAGGAACACCTCACTTATAAGTGTGGTACAACTATATCAACTTATTGGAAGACTTAAAATAGCAATGCCCATTGTAAAGAAGCATACAGAAAGAGTCCGGGCCTCACAACAAGGGGTGTGCAACAGAAATGTAAGGACCAGGGTAATCAAAGCTGTAGATCAGATGTTAGGCTTGGTCCCCTACTGAGAAAACATTTTCTGTCTAAATGGCAGGCTACATTTTAAATAACAAAAAAATGAAATGATGAGGTTAGACAGACTGGTGAGATAAGGCCACAACCAATATATTATATCAACATTCTGAAATGTAGACTTCTAAATTATCTTAATGCAGAAGCTGTTAGTTCTGGTAAAGAAAGAGACCTGGCCTCTACATCTAGGCCACAGAAACAAGTGATAAGGACATTTATGTTAATAAATATATCAATTCTTTCAGTACTACCCTGCAGAACAAAGCTGATTCAATACCTTTTTGAGACCATTCTAGGAGTAAAGGTTAACTTAAAACCTTACAGAAACTAAGAATCAGTGAAAAAGGCTGTGCATGACAAAGTACAAAATGCTTGAGATGAGAGTGACACAGGGACTTCCAAGACGGCTGTACAATGGTCACCAGCTTAATTTCAGCTCTCCTAATGTGAAAAAGAAACAGAAATAAGAGCCAGTGATATTGTCAGCTTGAATGAAATTCAGTTATTGGCGAGTAAGTACACTGACTGGATGCCAGTAAAGAAGAAATTTAGAGAACCTGAAAGAAAACCAAGGAGAAAAGGTGAAGAGAAGAGAACACTGTGTGAGAAGAATCCTACAGCTATCCAGCAAAAAGCAGTTCAAGCTTTTGCTTTGATGCAAGAGATGGCTTACAGTAATTTAGAGGAAAATATAAATCAAATGAACTGAGAAGTGATTTAAATAAATGGTTTAATTGAAGAAATTATCTACTCAAATAACAAATGGCTGAAAAAATAGAGGAAGCTTTAACTAGGTATTCAGATGAACTGATAAAACTACAAAAATCAGAGATTGTAATGAAGAAAAGGCTGGCCAAGAATGAGACTTCTGAAGAAGGGCTGTTTAAAAAATAGTAGAGTTAGAAGACACAGCATGCACAGAAAAACTAAGATTTTTCTGCTCTATCAGGGAAACTGAATGGAACAGACTGTATTAATTTTATGAAAGCACAAATAAGCATCTGGAATAGTCTTCCACAGCAGGATTTGTTAACTGAAAGGACGCATTGTGTTTATGCTCCAGATCTGGCCAAGAGAAAAGAGCCAAGACCTTTATTAGTAAAGATGCAATCATGTCAGCAGAAAGAGTGCATCCTGACAAAACTGTGGCTGAAGGGAAAGGTATTAAAAATTGGAGATAGCAGAGTGTTTGTGGAAAATGATTACTCACTGTACACCAAGCAGAAGAGAAAATATGGGGATTGAATAAGTGATAATAGTTTCCATAGCACCAATTAATACCTTAAAGCATTTAATAGAACAGTGTATAATTTAGATTTATGTAAAGATAGTCAATTTACTTTTTTGTTTTCTAAAAGCATGGACTCTCTTTTTCACATATTGGAGGGGGAAAGAGATATAAATAGAACAGACAGCAATCACTGCAAGTGGGAACATAGACTGTAGCATGTGCTTCAGCGTGGATAACCTTAATTTTATGTTAGGTAATGCTAGTGGGTGCAGCTGACAATTTGGGGCAACTGGTCCAACTTGGATTGTTAAACTTCATTTTTTGTGCATTTGTTCTAAGTTAATAGGGGAAGGGGTGCTCTTAAAATTTATTTAGTTTTTTTGATTGAGAGTTTTCATTAAAACTAAAAATGTTGAAGAATGTGACACAGGTTCAAACTTGAGATGAGAAGAAGCAAGTGCATAAAAGATCAGCCTACCAAACATTAGATTATGCATGTAACATGAATGTTGGAAATACACATTCAAAAACTGTTATGTATAACAGATGAGAACAATAGATTTTTATCATAATGGTTATATTATCCATTTATCTTGGATCATAAATAGCCTTACAGGTATAGGAAAAAAAAAAGAAAAGAATACTGAATTATATTAAGAAATGCAGAGTGCAAACAGTAATGCTACAGGAGACACATCTGGAAAGAAATGAGCATGTGAATTTGACAAAGAAAGAATTTCAGGATAGATATTCAGCAGAATATCAGGGATGAAGAAAAATGGGAGTAATTATACCAACTACTAGGGGGCTCTTGATACTGATATAAGAGGGAAAAAGACAATAATGGTAGATTTGGGGTAATAAGGGGCTATTGGCAAGGGAGGAGGATTACACTAGTATGTATTTATATTCCACCAAAAACATTTATTACAGAGCTTAAGAAACTTTGGGGAGAAATAATCAGCTTTCAGCAGGGAATATTACTTATTGGTGGGGACTGGAACTTCATTTGCCATACAGTGGCTGTATCAGGGGGACCTAGAATGGAATATTTAACAAAACAGAATAGATTTCTGAAGACATTTTGTATGGAAGATGTGAATTTGGTAGCAGGAACACAGACAGAATTTACATATTATTCCCCAAAGTACAATAACCAGCCTCGACTAGATAGCAATTATATATTTTTAAGAAAATGTTTATTAATTTGACATAAGTATAACATATACACAAAAAGAAAGAAATTCAATATCACATACTGCTAAACAATGATAGGAATATATTGAATCATCAAGGTAATCTTATACAATGAACACATTAACAGTCTTGGTATTTCAATAGCAACATTTCAAGGTTGTCCCAACCACCAAAAGTCTTAGTATGAATTATAGATCTTAGTCTGATAATTTCTTTTTCAATTCTACATAGCACTGCTGTCACATTTAAAAATTCTTTGAATGAAGGAACTAAGTTCAGTTTCCATTTTTTGTAATAACTTTTCTAATAACTGCCAAGAGAGCCGAAAATGTTTTTTGCTCTTTGGCCTTTACGGATACAGGAACTGGAACATTCATTAGTATTACTGATCTAGTTAAAGAGCAATTATCAGACCATAACCCCTTAAAACAAATATTTATCTCTTCCAATATACATTTAATTCTCCACAATCCATGAACATGTGTATCCAATCAGCTTTTAGATCTTTACTACTTCTCCTGTAGAAGTCATTTTACTAAAGTTAGAGATTTTATAGGGAGTAACAAACATTCTATGTTTCTGTTTTACATAAAACATTCCAGTATAAACTGAAAGAAGTTTGATTGAGTTAAGTAACAAAGTTTTACTCTTACCATCTGTTGAGTCACTCAATCCACTATTATCTAAAAAGTTCCATAATGTTGTACCTAAATTATTATTATTACTTATAATTAACATATATTCATATAATGGGGGAATAGTGTTCTGTTCCTCTTTGCTCAAATTATCCAAAAATTCATTTAATTTCTTACTGATGGGTAATATTAACTGGTTAGCAGATTTATCCAACTTATATTATTTCATTAAATATTCTGGGGACTTAGCCTTTCCTTTTTCAAAACAATCATACCATATACTAATACATTCCATTTTAGTAAATTCATTTTAACATTGTTCTAAGTTTCCTTAAATCTAGAGTTGTGAGCAATCAGAAAGCACACATTTCCATTTTGATATTAATGGAGTTTTAAAAACATATTTCTTAACTGTTTTAAGAACTGATTTCATATATGCAGAGTATGTTGTTGTGCCTTTCGGCTTTTCCCGGTTAGGGGTCGCCACAGCGGAACTCCAGTCTGCTAATGATTGGTAGTTGATTTTTACGTGCTGAGTTACCAGCCCTGATGCACAACCAAGATATTACATACATATTTTATATTTTATCTCTACATTATATTTTTGTCTCTAGATTGTTAAAGCAGCATGTTTTAGTATTATAAAGGAGAAAAAATTGTTAGCTATGTTATAAATTTCAAAAATCTTAGTTTCTTGTTCCTGATGATATACATCTAGATAAAGACCACAGGAATTCTGTTGAATTTTGTTGTTTTGTTGTCTTTTGCAAGATTTACATATTTTTATATGTGAATTATTATAGTAATTCCAGCATTTTTAGGATTTTGCAAATATTTAGCTTAGTTATTTTACATTTTAACATGCTATTATTATTATTATTTTACATACTAATGATTTTTATGAAATGCATTCCGTACATCACAGATTAAATGCTGTAATATAATGCTTATATAGATGTACACAGTATATAATGAATGCTTAAAAGGAAAGGCTGAATTATTGAGCAACTGGTGACTCTCGCTTTGTTTTTAGATAGATTTTAATTGATTAATTATTCAATTATGTATTCAATCAGTTTTAATGAAATACTATATAAAGAAGGGTTTTGAACCTGTAATTTGTTAAATCTGAAGACGCGTATGTGATACACGAAAGCGCTTATGTTATTTCAAATAAAATTCCTTTCTGGTTGATTCCTGATTCATGGTGGTCGTTTTCCAGTTGTTCTTACTAAATTCATTTTAACATTGTTCTAAGTTTCCTTAAATCTAGAGTTGTGAGCAATCAGAAAGCACACATTTCCATTTTGATATTAATGGAGTTTTAAAAACATATTTCTTAACTGTTGTAAGAACTGATTTCATATATGCAGAGTATGTTGTTGTGTCTTTCGGCTTTTCCTGATTAGGGGTCACCACAGCGTAACTCCAGTCTGCTAATGATTGGTAGTTGATTTTTACGTGCCGAGTTACCAGCCCTGATGCACAACCTTCAACAAAGGTACACCCATTTACGCATGTCACCACGCAGAAGACGCTCTAGCTGAGAATCAAACCGGACTGCGTCTTACTGTGAGGCGACAATGCTACCGCAGCACCACGTATAAAGATTGAAATTAATTTCCTTCTAAGGTAAATTTTGTTAACCAGATGAAAGGATTATAGTATATTTCTACTTTATCACATTTAACTTATATGAATTTAGTATAATCTGCTCCTGGGTGGTTTTCCATTGACTAGTGTAAGTTGAGTCTATCCAGAGTATAATCAAGTCAAAGCTTACAGCAGCAGAATAAGATTATACATCTGGGAAGCTAATACCATTATACTCCCATAATCGTATATGATATCTATAAGCAATTCTTGGCTTTTTAGGATTCTATAAGAATGAAGTTAATAATGTCTTCTTGCAAGAGTGTGACATTCGTATGGAGCTATATTTACAAAGAAACTATCCTAAACAACTGGTAGATAATATTTCCTTGGATATCCTCATGACACACAATTCTAGATTCAAACCTATACTTAAATCTGGCTTTGAACCAAAACATTTAAGGGACACCAATATAGATCGAACTCACAGTTTTCCTCTACCAATTAGCATAGACACATTTTCCATTAGAAACATATTACTAAAAACTGGGACATTGTTACAAGCAGCAGAGAACTTGCTTTAGCTCTTCGCAACAGGCTGTGCTTTTCATTCAAAAAAAACAGAACTCTTCACAGCTCTTTTGAAAAAATGATGAACCATTTCTGATCAAAGATTCAGATAACAGAAACGGGCCGCCAGGTATGTTTACTTGTGGATGGTGTGTTACTTGCAGGCACATTTGCACAGGAACTGAATATTTTTTTCAACAGTGTAACGTTAAAGTTGTTTTTCACAGACAATGTGACTGCCATAGTAGCAATCTTGTTTATGCTGATATTTTTGACACATGTGAGTTCTTTTTTGTAGGGAAAATGTGCAGGAAATTATCAGACTGGATAAAGGAGCTTTGCAGCTATCAGATACAAACATCAAAGGAATGCATTAGGTAAACACAGTTCTCATTGTAATGGTTTTCAAACTTTTAAGTTCATTGTCCTGGAACAACTGGATACTTTCCTAGGGGATAGTGAAACCCTTTTAGAGGTGCATGAATTGAAATGGCAGCTATTTTTGAATGCTTATGCTTCCCCGACATTAATGAAAACTTGAATATTAAATGTGCATTACAATGGTACGCATTACAATGGTACAGGTGAACTCCACCCACAGCACTACACATTTGAATATCATTAGCTACTGTATTGTTTTCTTTTGTAAAATTTCACATACATGATTCATATTAGCTCTTAATGTTTATAAAAACAGAGGCATGACATGGCAATAATTTATTTTCTAGTTGTTTTTTATGATGAAGTTCTTGTTAATATTAAAGAATGAAAGCACTTTCTGCAGGGGGGCTTGATACAGTGGTGCAATCTCGGAGTTGGTATATTTAATTTATGGCAGGGGGGCTTGCCCCCCTGCAGAAATGCTGTAGAAAGTGTGTTTGGTAGTTTGGTATTGTTATACGTGGAGGGGATGTTATTTTCATGTGATTTGTAGCATTTGATGTTCTGATGCTCATTTTCGATGTTATGAAATGCAATGTTATGGGTTTTAGATGTTCTGGTCTCGATGTTATGAAATTAGATGTTATGGGTTTTAGATGTTTTGAAGTAGACCTATATATATATATATATATATATATATATATATATATATATATATATATATATATATAAAATCTTCCGTAATATAATAATTTTAATAAGTATTAACCTATTCTCAAAAGTTAAAAAAAAAACAGTCATTCCATTTTTAATAAGTAACATTTCTTCAATTACTTTTTCAAGCCTATTATTAATAATTTTACTCCCATCTTGATAGACTTTTATTCTTAATATTTTAGTTATTTTCCTTCCCAATTATTTTACATTTATCTTTAAACTTATTAGCAAGTAATTGATTTAACACTAAAGTTTCGACAGCAATACTTCCTGAAACTTTTCAGTTTCCTCATCTATTTCTTCATCTGAATAATTTAAATCTCCTATAGTCAGCAAAATATCATCTGTAAAAAGCTGCATTTCAGGTTGACAACCTCTGTTAATTGAGAATATATGCAATTTTTCATCGCTACTTATACTATTAACTAAGGATTTGCTAGTTTACCCCTAGGATCCAATTAAAATAAGCCTGAAAATTGGGGTAAAATTAAAAAAGAATAAAACAAATTAAAGTACAGCCAAAAACATTGCTTACATACAATCATACAAACAAAACCAAAAGCCCAAGGTAACTCTCAGAGTCAGTCCTCACCTTACACTGATCACTGTTTTTTCAGCCCTTCTCCCTGTGGGGGAGGGATCCATAAGTTCCTGGTTAATCCTGTCCTGACTGCTCTCTTCTTCATTCTCCCTATCTGCCACCCCCACCCCCTGATTATCTTCATTAGTCAGCCCCCTCCTAGGGTGCCATCTTTAATCAAACTCTCTACTACCTGACTCACATTAATTTCATCCTGTTGCTGTTGTACCTTCCCTACCCCTCTGTTTGTTGTGCCTGCACAGCAAGTAAGTTACTTTGCTTTACTGTCCTCTTATTACTGTTAGCTGTTGATTTATTTGGTTATTACTGTTAACTACTGAGGTATTTGATGGTGCTAAGCTGTAACTGCTGTTCAGAACTCCTATATGTTTTGAGAGCTAGCTCATGTTCTAACTTACAAACTGCTTGTTTTTTATTTTGTTTTATGGCGGTAGAGCTTTAATTGTTGAATATCTGACAGGCATCCTGCTAACTGTTTTGCAGAGGTCATTCATGTTCTGATTACATTTGTAAGCATTCCTATGGCATGCTACTGTACTTAGAAGACTTACAGGCTGGACTTTATAATTGCTTTTATAGAAGGTTAAGTGAACGCAGTTCGTGTTACTGTTAGTTCATACTGAATAACATAGCTCTACAATTATTGTCCTAAAACAGCCATACTTTGCTTTGTGCATTATATCCTGTGTGTATTCACTGACGTATACAGCTGTTATCACTGGACTCAGAGGCTGTATATTACTGCTGTTAGTCTGTGGTTTTACAGAGCTGATACTGCATGCACTATAATCAATTTTAATTATAATCTATGCAATATAATTAATTTTACTCTCCAGCTCTATTCCTTGCATGATCTCCACTTCACATTCTTGTAACTTTTGCAATAATCCTGCCTTATTTACCTTTATTTTTCAGTTTGCACAGGTTTCTTTCCTGAGTGACCCCCTTCCCCCCTCCACCTGGGATTCACTGCATAAAGCAATTTCTACCTTCTCCACTGAAGCTGGCCATCTTAACTAAGTAAAACCTCTGGGAAGTAAGAACCTGACTCCCTCCAGCTTTTCAATTGTAATAGGTGAACTACCATTTAGTTTTTGTAAACTGTTGAAGCTTAATGGTGTATGCACAACAACAGTGAAGGGCTCTAGCCAATTGCCACTAGATTGGGCTATACTACTTTGAATCAGCCTAACATTCACACAGTGTTCCAGTCCCAAGCATTTACTTTTTAATTTGGTAAAATAATTTTGCTCCCTCCTTGTTGACTACATTTGCTAGTTTACCCCTAGGATCCAATTAAAATTAGCCTGAAATTGCTGTAAAATTAAAAAAGAATAAAACAAATTAAATTACAGCCAAAAACATTGCTTACATACAATCATACAAACCAAACCAAAAGCCCAAGGAAACTCTCAGAGTCAGTGTTAGCCCCGCTCCCCTCGCCCTCACTGCGCTCGGCTCACTTCGCTCCCCTTCCTGCCCCCAAATTCCACCTGCCCCCACCAGTGCTAAATTTAAACCAGACTTTGCCACTCCCTTGCCACTCCCCTCCTGCTAAGTACCAATCAGCACCTCACACATCATTGAGCAACCCTGCTCCCTTAACCCATTTCCTTCTCTCTCATTCTTCCACACCCTGTTAGCACAGTCAGCCATCAATTCTGGCCTGCCCCCTATCAAAATGCAAACAAGCAGAAAAAACACTAATTACCCAAATGCCTATACTGTTTCTATTTTACCACCTCACTGCCTACGAACAAACACTTGACCATGGTATTCACTACCCAAATGGTCAAACAGACACCCATGGCTTCACACATAACACCAAACACTTTACCTTCCCCAGCACACTGAATATACCACCATCTATAAAATACCACCCCTGTACAGCCACAAAACATAATCCTAAAGACAAAGACTATATAAAGCTTATAAACAAACTCCTAAAGCTCAGAATATCCTGTCACTATAATCTTATAACACATGGAGACATTTATCCCAACCCTGGCCCACCCACACCCAATAACCTCTAATCCCCTACCACAACCCCCACAGTCAAGCTACCCATGAATACTCCCACTAGTTCCCTCCTAGCATTTCACCTAAATATTAGAAGTATTAACAATAAGATTCCCAACCTACATGCCCTCCTAGCAACCCACTCCCCAGGCATTATTTGTCTTGCGGAAACCTGGCTAAAACCCAGTACTACTGACAATGAGATACTACCTCCAGGATACAATATTCACCTGTTAGACCATGCTACAAGGAAAGGAGGTGGGATAACAGTCCTTTACAAAAATACTCTAACCGTTAATAGAGACACCATTCAACCTCCCCAATTCAATAAAGCGGAACTCCTAATAACCAAGCTACAGATTAACCAAAACAAACACTTGAACATTGTCTGTGCATACATTCCACCAGGCAACAACCTAAATACCCTAGAAGATCTCCTTTACTGGTTATCCACTACCTATCTCCAAGAAACCATAGTTCCTGGTGATTTTAACACCGATTGGCACCCCTGCTCCTCCGATCCCCCCCTCACTCATATAAACTTATCTGGGTTTAAACAGACCATAACCTCTCCCACTAGGATAAACAAACCAACCAACAAGGAAAGTATCCTAGACTGGATCCTAGTTAATAACCAACCCCAACTGTACACAGCTGGTACTCTCCCATATGACCCCAGCGACCATTGTCTAACCTATATCATAAAGCATAAGGCAGGAAACCCTCACCAGCCCAAATATAAAACATTTAGAAACAGGAAAAACTTTGATGCTGCTATATTCCAAAATGAATTAAAAGCAGTTAAATGGTCAAAACTAAAAAATCTAACATTAGAGGAGGCCATAGATCACTTTAACACTAAATTCCTAAGTATCCTTGATTCCCATGCTCCAGCAAGTACAATAAAAACTAGATCAAATACAGCACCATGGCTCACAAAAGATAGCAAAGCTAAAATCAAAACTAGAAACAGAGCCTGGGCCAGCTGGAGAACAACCAAAGCCCCACTTGACCATCTAAAATATCGTCAACTCAGGAATGATACAAACAAATCTATTTTACTGGATAAAAAAAGCGTCTACCAAAATCTCCTACAAAAACACCACAACAACCCTCAAAAGCTCTGGGCAGGCTTAAATCAACTACTTTGTCCAGGTCACTCCACCACCCCAACCGCTAACTACACCCATAGTTCCCCAGAGACCATAGCTAGTGTCTTTAATAACTTTTTCACTGAAACAATCTAATCCCTAGCAAATCAACTAACCCCCTCTAACCTAAACCACATGCCTTATCTACCTAATAATCACCTAGAATTTAGCTTCCAACCAGTATCCACTAGTATTATCAAAACACGTCTAAAAAACTAAAACCTACCATCCTCGCTGCTGACCTCCTCCCTGCAAAGTACCTACAAATAGCTGCAGATGCCATTGCATATCCCATATCTATCCTCATCAACAGAACCTTATCTGAAAATGCTATCGCCTCCCTCTGGAAAATATCTCACGTCATCCCACTCCATAAAGGTGGTAGCAGCTCAGACATATCCAACTATAGACCCATTGCCATTCTTTCCCCACTAGCCAAAATAATGGAGAAATGTGTACACAAGCAACTAATACAAACTTTTCACAGAATAACTTACTATCCGACTCCCAGCATGGTTTCAGGCCATACCACAGCACCACCTCAGCCCTCCTTTCCTTTACTACTGCCATAAACCAAAACAGGAATGACAATAGGCTAACCTCTGCCCTCTTTCTTGACCTATCAAAAGCCTTTGACATGGTCAACCATGAACTTCTCATTCTTTCACTAAAATCTATTTCTCTTAACAAGCCTGCTATCCAGTGATTCCAGTCCTACCTGACTGGTAGACAGCAGGCAATACTATGGCATGGCAAACTCTCCAGCCAGTTACATTTCACACTTGGTGTCCATCAAGGGTCCATACTAGGTCCACTGCTCTTCTCTATTTTTATCAACAGCCTCCACACTGCTATCCCTAAAGCCACCTGCATTCAATATGCAGATGATTCCACTCTCATCTGCTCAGCCACCTCCCCATCTGACTTGCAAATCTTAACCCAAAATACATTTAACACTATTGAGAACTGGCTCACCAACCAATGCCTACTTCTGAACCCCAATAAAACTAAACATCTATTCTTCTCTCCCACTTGTAGATCCACCACACTTTCATTCTCTGTCACATCTAACAATGGTACCACTATTTCCCCAGATAATCACACCAAACTGCTAGGGGTTATCATAGACAATAATCTCAAATTTGAACAAAACCATACACACCATCAATAAGAAGCTTGGGTCACTGTATAGAAACAAGACATTTTTAACCACACTGGCTAGGACTGCAATTGTCCGATCACACCTACTCTCTACTATTTTATATGCCTTGCCTGTACTCTCAAACCTCAACAAATCCAAACTAGGTAAGCTTTCCCATAGCTACAATCATATTGCCAGATTCACCACTGGCTCCACCTATAGAACCCACCACTGCCAGAACCTTAAACAACTAGAGTGGCTAGAACTGCCCAGCTTAATTCAATTCAATCAAATCTTAATAGCGCACAAAATTTTGTACCATCCTGAGGATACCACCTCACTTAAAAATATTATTAAGCCATATAGCAACCTAAGATCCCTAGGGTCAGCCAATAAACTACTGGTCCAAACCCACAAAGCTAATAACTCTGCTGGTGAATCCCTGTTTGCCAACTTCATTGGCAAAACCTGGAATTCGTTGCCAGACTATATAACCCTACAATCCTCCAAAAGTCTCTTAAAAAAAAAACTCAAACAGTATCTCAAAGTGAATTGGCTATGCCCATGTACCAACCCTGATTAAGTTATAAAATAATTCTGCAATTATCATAACTTGTAACTACATCACCAAGCTCTGCTTCCAGTCTGATGTCTCTTACTTTTAATTGTTTGTCCATGAGAAGTGTGAGTCCCTACTAGGGAACACTACTAACCCATTGTATATAATCACTTTGTTTTTATAATTGTTTGCTAACTTCTGTGTAATCTATGTAAGTTTGTCTATGTGGAGCTTTTCTCCCCGGGCGTCCGCTGAAAATGGACATGTATCCAGTCAGACTATCCCGGTAAACAAATGTAAAATAAAATAAAATAAATAAATAAATAAGGATTCAATAACTATGCAAATAGTAGAGGGGACAAGGGACAACCTTGCTTTGTTCCTTTATTTAAGGTGAATCCTTGAGAAATGTAAGATCCAGTTTTAGCATATGCTTTGGTGTCTCTAAACAGTTTTTTTTTAATTCCAGTAAACTGCTCTGGAAATGTAAACACTTCTAAAGTTTTAAACAAGTAGTTCCAATCTACATAATCAAAAGCCCTCTCAATATCTTAGCTAATTAAAGCCAATTTCTTGTTCATTCATTTAGCTAAATCTAAGATAGTTATTACCTTTTTTATATTGTTGTATGTTAATCTATTGACTATAAGTACTGTTTGATCTTTATTATCTAGTCTATCTCTTAATCTTGTAGCAAAAATAGAAGCAATTATTTTATAGTCTACATTTAATAATGAAATAGGTCTATATGAGGAAACTAATTTATTATATTTCCTTGTTTAAGTATAGATGAGAGTACAAGAAATTTGCATGAGGAAGGAATTATTTTGTCAGTCTCAATTATCCTGAAAATGTCACTCAGTGATTCTAAAATATTACCAGAAGCAGACTATATAATTCCATACTTAAACCATCTAACCCTTGAGCTTTACCATTTTTCCATTTTACAAAGCTCCTGTAACATCTATCAGGGTAATAGGCTTATTCAGCAGCTGGTCATTAAGTTTATTAGTAACATTTTCTTTAAGTAATTGTCAGTTTTGTAATCATCAAGATTATTATTTTTATCTTTACTAAGATCTTCAAGGATGTTTTAAATATTAAGCATTTCCTCTATGTCTAAAGTAAGCTTATTAGTGTGAGGATTTCTGATATTACTGATTTGTGCCTTTTTGCTTAACATTCATCTTTATCCCACTTTTTCATTTTATTACTAGCCTATCTTCCCATTCTATCTTTTATATGCATTTAAGGAGTCCCATAGTATGACATTACTAACGTTCTCATTATCATTCAAAGATAAAAACATTCTCACTTTGTTCTGTAACACTTAAATTATTTTAATTTCATCATACATACTGAGATAATATAAATAATCTGAAATTTCCTTATATCCATTACTATATTAATGGAGTGTGTTACAATCAGATAAAGGGCAAGGAATAGTTTTAAAACAATTCATTATTAAGTAAATCTATAGAGGCATAAATCCTATCAATTCTAGTTTGTGTCCCATGCATATAAGAATGAGTGAAGAACAATGCCTTATCTTCTGCTTTTACTAGTAAATCAACAAATTATTACTAATCCATATATTTAGTACTTTAGCTGATGTCAGTATTTTAGCTTTGTTCTGTTCAATTGTATCTTCTATACTATATATGGAGTTAAACTCCCCTGCTAAATTTAAACTATCCTTCCAATGACTTTGTAGTAAGTGTAAATGATCTTTAGCCACTCTTGCAACTAATCCAGGGATCCAGTAAAAATTATTTAGTGTATATAGTTTACCATTATATTTAATTACTACAAATGTACAGTATGTACATATGTAAATATTGCTGATTTGAATTGCCTTCACTGTTTTCTTTTCTCACTAGATACTACTAGCATAACAATTTTTTTATACTATGTATAATATCAGTATTGCTGTTATTTGTGTTTTTGAATTATGTGGAGCTTTTCTCCCCGGGCCTCCGCTGTAAATGGACCTCGTCCAGTCGGACCATCCCGGTTAACAAAAGAAAAATAAAATAAATATAAATAAATGTATACACTCCTTTTGGATCATTAATGGATTCCATGACCTTGGACATTACACTAGATGTTATCCAAAGTATAGCAGTTCCTCTCCTCTTTTTTTCAAAAGAAGCAGATGATAACATTTCATAACCTAAGTTATTGAAATATTGCATATCTTTAGCTATCATATGAGTCTCTTGCAAAAATATAATGTCTTCTCTATTTAATTGTAGATATCTTGTTAATGATTTCATTTTGTTGTCATTATTTAACCCATTTACATTAACAGATAATAGATTAAAACTATCCATACTATGTATTTTAAAAAATTATTTTAAAAGATAATATGATGCATTTATCCACCATACTAATTTAATTATATATGAGTCTAATGCATTCATCCAACACTATCTTAACATTCCACATTTTTTGAAAACACTAAATCTCATAAATAACAAAAACAAAGGCAAGTCTACAATCATAACTGTATACATTGCTAATATGGATGCCAAAGTTCCTAGTTTATCTATCGAATAAAAAAACTATTACACTATCTCTCTATCTACCAACACCTAAAAATTCATCAAAAATAGCCAAAAGCTACCATGAATTACAAATACTTAATATAATATTATAACTAGATAAAAAATAATAAGAGACTACTAATCTAGTTATATATTTTGATGATTAAAACTATTCCCCCATTATTACATAAAGCTTTAATAATCCTGTTCTACTAATCACATATATTAAATGATCCACAAATATTATATTATATACCTATTTATGTAATAGGAGGATAAATTACCCATTAAATATTCCTAAATTATTCACTTATTCAACATTATTATAACTAAATCTCTAAATAAATAAGTATAACAGAGTGAGACCTCAATAGACAAAGACATCTGTAAAATTACAGGCAACAGGTAATCTTAGCATGCTAAACTATAATACAAAAGGGAAATTAGTATAATTTCACATATATATTTATCACGCTAAAAGACACATATAGATATTTTATAGATCTAAAAAAAGCTCCAAATTATTTTTTAAAGTACAGGTGTCTATACCTCAAAGTTGTGTAACACTCTTAACATGACAAATATCAACATATTTAAAAATCCTTGAGTTATTTTCAGTAATCTTACTGAATTTAATAACATACAATATGTAAAAGGCTTCAAAGGTCACATAACCACACCTCGAATTTCAGCTTTCAGAATATTTTCAAATATTTCTATATGATTTTCTATGCAAATCATATGAGGTCTTGTACATTCACGTTCTGCCGTATGCAGGTATATATAATAGACATCTTTCTTAAAAGCAGTTTATTTTTATATTTTTTTTCTGTCTTATTTTCCCAGTAATATTCTACCATATTCTATTTATCATGTATTTCTAGACTCTCCCATCAAAGAACTATTTAATCATCAGTTTTCTATTAAAGATTATAGTATGTGTAATAGTTCTTAACATACTGATACTGCTCTTTTATTAATCTTACATATTAAATATTTAATTCCTTGTGCATTTGCATATTATTCATAAGATGGTAACACTTCTTATTCATTCTAGTATTACAAGCAATCTTGACTATATTAAAGAATTCCTGCTTGTTTAATTTGAATATGTTTTTAGCTATTGTGAACTGCTGCTCTAATCTAAGTTTCACATACTGACATCAGAATTTGACTACAGCATGTGAAAATGACAACTCAGAGCAGCTGCTAATTTCTTCTGTAAGTTTCTCATTCCTCTTAGTACTTTTAAGCTGTTCTAATCAGTAACGAACATGTAGCTTTACCTTTTTCAATTAATATGTACAGTTAATATGTATAGTAAGTGTTAAAAACACTACAGCATAAGCTATTAGCATGCAACATGTAAGCAAATTATATGTTATCAATGTCTCAATATAAAACATTACTATAGCTTTTGTCGTACCTATTCTTCACTTCTAGGAATAGAAAAAGGGTGTTATTTTGAGTAGATTTCTCACATATATACTTGAGAAAAGAAAGAAAGAAAAACGTTTTTTTTTTTACAGCCATCAGTGATTAACTTTGGCCTAGATTTTTTTCTGGATAGCTCGATGCAAGAAAAATCCAGCATTCTGACATAAATGGAACATTATTTTGTTGTCAAGCTTTTTAAGTGCTATTTGCTTCATAAATGACCTGTAAAAGGAATGTGTTACACAGGAACAAAGAAAACAAAATCACCATCACTTTAACACTGACATTCAGTTAACCCACCAATGCACATACTAAGCAAAGTTGAACAAATAAAATACATTTTTTAACTTATATAGTCTTAAAGTTGCCAATTATATGTCTTATAATTTAATGACATTCTCTTACAGGAAGTATTTGTTTAAGATTTAGAAATACACATAACTTTAGTTAAATTAAATATATTAAGTCTTTCACTGTAAATATAGTAGAGCAGTAAAACTAACCATGTATATTCTTCATCATGAAAAAGAAGACATTGAGGAAGTTGGCCTGGAGGTGTAAATGGGAGTCTACCCTGCAAGATATGAGACTAGAGCCTAGGGTTGATATGATTCAGAGAAAATCTAGGTGATGTCATAGATCTAATAACTATCAGATCTGAAAATAGCACTGGCTCTGATGGTATAGAAATTTTAGTCTCTGAACCCGTCGAAGGTGTCAGATCCAGAGATCTCTTTTTTACTGATTTTGATTTCTCTTTTTTTTTTTTTTTTTTTTTTGTTTGTTTTTTGTTTTTTTTCCTTTTGCTTCTCTTACATTTACCAGACCCCCTTTTGAAGAAGAAGATGGAGAAGGGGAAAAAGCAGCAGTTGCAGACTTCCCAATCCTAAAGAGGGTTTCCCTCCTGTGGCAGGCTGATGAAAACCCTTAAGAATGAGCTTATTTCTTCTTTCTACAATAGCTCATTGTCCAAATGCCTCACAGTCTAAATGGGAAGGCCCAAAGCAATACACACACTTATCATGTGCATTCAAATTTGGTAGCTTATGTGAACAAGCTATGCATCTTTTGAATCCAGAGGGCTTATCTGCCATCCTCATGGACAACACAGAGAAAGATAAGAGATTGCAGAAAGAGAAATTGCCCTATAAGAAAAAAACTAAACTATGATACATACAATACTACTTTTTTATATTAATTAAACACCAAAAAAAAGCAAGAGAGAGAGAAAAAGAGAAAAAGGGGCACAGAACGATAAGTGTAAGTGCTAAACAGAGGAGGAGTACAAACATTTAACAAAACATAGCCCAAAGGAAAAGTATTTAGGTTCATAGGTTAGTACTAAGCTAACTGTCCTTGTGAGCCATTTTAAGCCTAGCCAATTATCCTTTGTGAGACTCAAACCCTGCACCTTGTGTTTGTAAGGCAAACACCTTAACCATTAGGCCACCCTCCCAAAGGTAAATAACAATTTACTTATTTATTTCCTTTAAACATGCTCATGAGCACCAGGATTTGTTAAATGCTTATGGCAGCAAATAAGATCTAAAGTAGCTCACTCTCTACACAGAGATTATGGGTAACAGCAGGAGCCTGAGCACCAGATTCAATACTTAGAAGTGGCCAAAGCCAGATCCGAGGTTGAATACACCCATAAGTTGAAGAACGGACAGAAAACACAACATCAAATTTAATAGTTTGGGGAAGACAAGATTCTTCAGCGCACTAAACCTAACAAAGGGATACTGGCAGACCCCCCCCCCAATAGCTGATGCAAGAGAAAACTCAGCATTTTCAAAACCAGAAGTCTGATTCTAGTATATTACCTGGGCTACATGGTGCCCCTGTGATCTTTCACAGATTAACTGACAGAGTCTTAAAGCCCTATGTCAAATATCCCATTGCTTAGCTAGACGCAGTCTAAGGATTGGAACTCCAAACTAGCTAAAATGCATGCTGTAGTAGACTTCCCAAGACAAGATATGTTAGCAGTTAATGCCTCCAAGAGAAAACTTGGTATTGCATAGTTAAACTATTAGGGAATGTAAGAGGTAGAAGAATCATTAAGCTGCAGAATGTAAAAAAATGGAAGCATTGAGAAACTGGCCTATTTCAGGCAGTATGAAATAACTGAATGCATTCCTGGGGTTAGCTAGGTACTATTTAGAGTTTGCACCCCATTTTGCATCGATAGCATGCCCTCTTACAGATATGACAAAAGGGAAAATACCCTTAAAGTAAAGTGGACATTGGGGACAGACAGTACTTTCAAGCAATTAAATGAAATATGTTCATAGCCTGTCTTAATATTACTGGATTTAGCAAGCTTTTAACACTTTATAATATTGTATTAGAGATAGTCCTAGTGAAAGAGATGTCACTGACCACTGAAGAGGAAGAACACCTTATTTGTTTTCATTGTTAAGTATGACAGATATCAAGTATTTCACTACTGAGGTCAGTAGGCACAGCCTGGTGATTCTCACCAAGAGTATGTCAAAATGAACCAAAACTGATATTAAATAATGCTGCTGTAAATATTATATATAAAACTGTTCTTATACGTTTTATTCTACAAATAAAACTATTACATTAAATTAAGCCAGTCTATTAAGAAAGCCTAGAACTTTGCTGTATTCATTGGAAAAGGTTTCCATAGGTTTTTGTTTAATAAAGCCACTCTGTGAACAAAAGAGAGGGTGATGTCAACCATTTCAGAGCTTTTGTTCCCTCTTAGAGGGGGGATTTTATGCCCGGAGCAAAGGTTCTGTTCTTAACATTGCAGAGTAAAGAGAGATCTGGAAGCAAACACCAGAAGGAATATGAATATCTTTCCTGTCTAAGGAAAACCAGAGAACTGATAAGAAGTTCAGAGAGACCTGCTAAGACGTGCTAAGAGAGACTATGTTAATTGGTGTAAATGATCATGCTTAAAGGTACTTTAAGTTGTTTTGCTACTCCACTTAATTATTTGCGAATAACTTGCATTTATTTCTGTTTTTATGCAACAAAAATATTTAATAGATAATTAGATAGGTCTATGCTGCATTTTATATTTCACAAATGATAATAATCTAGCTACAGGATGCATCATATCATACAGTATATCTTCATAACATTCAGTCTGATTAAAGCTCTCAAGAAATCTAGAGGCCTATCCAAAACATCTGTGTTGTTTATTGACTGTCCTGAAAAAACACCCATATATCATGGAGTTAAGAGAATACTCTCCAACCACAACACCTGGCAGCCATAAAGTTAGAATTGCGGGAAGCTTTGAGGTTAGCACACATTAAAATTCTTGCCATAAATTTAATACAGACAATAAAGGTGTTCATAGGTTCATAGGTAGGTACTAGGCTATCAGCCCAAGGGCCTACATAAGCCTAGCCAACAAGGTTCCCTGGCTTACGCCACCCAAGAAAGTTATTTTCCTGTGCCACTGTCGAGCAGAGACACAGAAGTGATCCCCGGGGTGTATTTCCTATTTCCCATCCACTCATCAAGATTTTTCTTGAAGAGTGCTAATGAAGAACTTTGTTTGACATAGATGGGTAGCCTGTTCCAGAGTATGGGAAGTCTCTGGGACAGAAATCTATCCCTCCAGCATGTCCTATTTATTGTGGTGACAAGGTTTAGGTCCCTAGAGCATGTAGCTGGGAGAGATTGGGATTTCTTTAGGTGTAGCATGTCCAACAGCTCTGGGTTTGACATATCTTTATATGTTAGGCAGAGATCACCTCGGAGTAGGTTATATGCTACAGAGTAAAGCTGGAGTTTTTTCAGGTGGTCAGTGTAGGGCATTTGTTTGAGGGCAGTAATCCTCTTTGTGAGGTACTTCTGTGGCCTTTCCAGCTGCTGCAGATGTCTTGTGAGGTACATTCCAAAAGGGGCGTTGCACCCTATAATAGGTCTAATGAGTGTCAAGTAGAGAGGAACAATGACCTCTATTTTCCTGGGTGTCTTTAGGAAAAATTATTTGCTCCCTAATAATTACACTCATTATCTGATACGTTAATGGGCATTAATATTGATCTGAGGTCTACAGCTCTTGAAAACAGATTAGAAGATGAAAGTACTTAGCTTTTACTGCAGTGGCTCAATAAAGATTCCTGGTACCTCATTCAGCTCTGCTTTTAATTGTTCAGTGATATAGCCAACTGAGGCTTGCACAGAGTTAGGGGCTATTGGCCTTTTAATAGTTGTTTTTCTCTAAAAATATAAAGTAGTGTTAAATGGTATGTAAAATACACTGGCATCCACTAAACATAATTTGCAAGCCTTCATTTCGAATGCAAGTACACAGGGATGGTAAAGCTGTTTAAACACAATTCAGTATTGTTAAATCAAAGTTACTGTCGCCACCCTGGAGTATCAGTGCAGTGACTGATAAAATCCATGTAATGATAAGTGTATGTAACAAAACTAATGCATTTCTTACATCATAAGAATCCACAGGACGGAAATGAGTTTTCTATACTAGATTTTCTGCCCCTGATATCTTGACATCCAGTATCACACCCTGAAGAGCAAGATCAGACCTGTTGTACTGCAAGAACTCTCAGTAGTATCACTGTATTTTATATGAAAAACTAAGATTGTTCCCTAAGACTACTGCACACATTTTTACGATGAGATCTGCTCTGGCCTAAAGATGAGAACTGATGTGACAGCCTTCTTGTTGCTATGACTTGCTCACCATCCCTTCTCACTCAGTCCCAGAAATCAAAATGTTACAGCAGGAAAGCTCTTCTTATATAGGGTAACTATACTGTAGAATAACCAAACAAACTTATTTGAAGAAAACATGAATTTACTACCTTCCTGAAATCAGTAAACTTTCTCTTCAGGAAAATAAACTGCAACAGCCTTCCTCAAAACCCCTTTTCCCCAGATAGCCCATATTAATCTTGTTTTGTGCCTGGGCATCCATGCTGTCACACAGCCTCTGCAGAATACATTTAGTAAAATTGTGATCAGATATGTGGATTCATCCTCCCTTTCTGTCCTACAATGCAAATATTGACATATAATTTATTTGAAAGTAATATATCTTTGTTTCTCTAATTTGGTTTTATTAGCCACTTTGAACTTTTTTGACTTTTCTAGTTGCAATGTGCTGTATTAGCAGTGTGAATGTTAAGTTCACTTGGATATATTTAAGTAACGTTGTCTTTTATGTAATTTCTTTCTTGCCATTTATGCTGTTATTGCATGACACAGGTCACTTGTGTGAAGTATGCAAAAGTGAAATTAATCCTGCAAAATGTTATAAGAAAATAATGGCAATTCTTGTTTAGAGTTAAAAACACTTTACTTTATAGTCTAGCAGTCTATCCTATGTGTGTATATTTTACAACAGATGCATGTTATAGCTAAAACACATGGAAGTAATATATGGGGTAAATAGTTTTAAGTGTGAATTACTGACTGTCCTTATAAACACCCATGTATCATGGAACTAAGAGAATACTGCGTTATCCCTGATGTTTAGCAGCCATGAAGTTAGTACTGTGTCAAGTTTGGATTTTAGAACACATTAGAGTTTTTGCAACAAGATTAATACACACAATAAAGGTGTCCTTAGGGAAAAAAATCTAAACATGGTCACCACTTAAGAGCCACTGGTAACAAAAATTGTTTTAAGAAGACAGCGGTGTATGGGCTTTGATGTCCGTCTGAGAAATATTGTATGTATGGGCTTTGATGTTCATCTGAGAAATATTGTCTAGAACTAACAATGTGACAGGTTTGTAAGAGGATACAAGAATACATAACAAATATAAAAAGGCTTGTACTTCCAGTATTATCACAATGCATTTTAAAGATAAACATGGTCAAGAACTTAGTGAAATTAAGTTTTGTTTTTCTGTTTGTTGTTGATTTTTTTTCATATATTCATCCCCTTCCCGAATTAAGTAGTTCTGAAATACTATTGTAAAAGGATGCATGATTTTTGTATGGTAATTTAAAGTCCAAAGAGATGAACAATGAATTGGCCTTGAAGTATCTAGTTTAAATATTTTGTAAGCTGTAATAATCAATCTTTTCTCTGATTGTTTCTTTTGAATTGAATTGTAGTATATAAGTATATAATACAATGGCAGAACCTTTGAAAGCATTTAGCTGAAGCTACTTTTGTTATTATAATGTGTGATTAAATAAAATGTGTTTTTAGTCCCAAACAAAGGTAATCATTTTCTTAGAATGTTTTGGATGGTTTTGAAATTGGCACTATACCAAATAAGTGCAACAATATAAAATATATCCGGCATGATGCACTTCTGTAGGATATTGCTAAGATTGATTTTTGTTTTATTACAGTATTTGTGCGAAAGAGAAGAGGGAATGCATCACACGATTAGCAACTTAAACTACATGTACACGAGTGCAACATAAAAATGAGATTAAAAAGTAAGGCAAACCAGAGACTGGTTCATTTTTGGGTCGATAGTATACCTGCAATAAACTAAGAATAAATATTTATTTTGTTTCTCTTTCTTCCTGTACCACCTTTTCTATAAGAGCACTTACATCTTGTGATTCTTGATTCAAAATGTGAATACTGTGAGAATTAATTGTATTCAGGTTTTAATCTGAAACCGCTTTGTTTTTAGCCATGTCACAATAATGCAATAAGGATATTTAGATATATTGCTTGGATCATTGAAATAATGTGTATGGACACATACTCATATATACATATATTATATGTATATAACTATAATTGTTTCAAATAATGAGACAGCATGTTAGTGCAAGTCCTGGAACAGTAAGACTGACCGAAAATGATGAATTGATATACCAAGTCCAAGATCACTGTTTGTCAGGATATTCCCTTTTCTCCTAGGGTATGGCAATCTCAGAGTTTGTATATATAAGCAAAGGGGGTGTGAGGGAGCTTCATCCCACAAAAAATAAATAAATAATTAAAGGAGAACAGCAGTGTTTCACATTCGCTATTCTCCTGTATTGTCAGACTTTTTGTCATAGTTCCAGGGCTCACACTTAAGAGTCTCACACATAAGTCCTGCAAGAGTGAGGCTGAATGTTTGAAAATATGGACATAATATATTTCTTTTTTCCAAGTTATGGTAATCTTAAAGTTGGTATATGTAAGTGTGGGGGTATGGTGGGATGCAGGGGGCTTATTCCTCCACACAAAAACAGTTTTAAGGAGAATAGCTGTTTAACATGCGCTCCTGTATTTTCAGACTTTTGTTTCATAATTCTAGGAGTCACACTTCTGAATCTCACATATATATTCATATTTGGTTTGCATGCATCATATTGAATGCACAGTTCATCAACAGCTGTTACCACTGTCACAAATCATTCAGTATGTTAGTGGTTGAGTGTAGGAGTTAACAAAAGAAGTAATTTTGAACACTCCTTTTCTTTAAGAAATGTACATATGAAATGATAGCATTTGTGACAGTGTTCACAGGTCAGAGTTATAGCAAGGTCTAGGAAGAGGTCAGAATTTGTGTTGCGCTTCCCATACCCACCTTATTCATATGTGCTAACCCTAACCTTTCTCTTGTCCCTAGCCCAAGACCTACACTTTATGTTACTAAAACCATTTCCATAACAGTACCACTATTCAGACCTAGTGTATCTGAAATTTTGTGTGTTTTTTTAATTGATCAGGAAAAGGGGATTATTTGTTTCCTTTTTTTGATTAGTTTTGCTTTGGTAGTTTTAGCTTTCAGTAAACATGCCATCAACATACAGAGATTGTCGTAATATGTATCAATGTTTCTGCACGTTGACATTTCCTAATGTGTGTACACACATGTACTCCTATAGATGGGGTGTGTTCCCACATTCCCTACAAATGCTGCAAGTGAATTGGTGATGCTCCATGTTGCCTGCAATTTTTGCATGCATGTTTATTTATTTTATTTATTTATTTACATTTGTTTATCAGAAAAGTCCGACTAGGTCAGACGCCCATTTTCAGTGTAGGCCTGGGGAGAAAACCTCCACAGAAATATAAGAAAAATACAATAATTAGAATGTACAATAGTATACATATAGTAAGATGCAGAATACACATCATCTAGTTAGTCTATACAAAGAAGTATTCAAAACAGTTTTCTATTAGATACAGGTTCAAAAAGAAAAGCACAAGCATTTTAGTAAAGATCACTGTGAGAAAAATAAAATAAGTACTGTGTACATATTAAATAATAGTTATGAACAAATGAGATTTCCTTTACACACACACACACACACACACACACACACACACACATATATATATATATATATATATATATATATATATATATATATATATATATATATATATATATTACATATATATTTAACTAGTAATAACACTGAAGAGAGGGAGTAAATGAGGTAAGGAGTGGATAGTGTGTTGAGAGAGTTATAGATATCTTCTCAGTCAGGTTTGGTGCAGAAGCAATGCCAGTTTTTGGATAGATGTTCAAATAGTAGCTGTTTGAAATTGGTAGGTTCAAGTGTGTTTGGAGGGTGTGGGGTAGAAAGTTCCATAATTTGGCTATCTGATTGGAGAATAGGGCTTTACCTTGAGTGTTGTTAGCTGTGTTTACTGTGAGAAAGTTTCTGTCTGTAGATCTTAGACTTTGTGGGCATGAGTAGGGAACAACAAGTCCCTTAAGGGATGGGCAGTTGTCAGGTTAAGGTGGTAGAGTTGGAAAAGGATAGGTAGCTCCAGCCAATTTAATTTATGTAGAACAATACAATGGTAGGTTTGGTAGGGGAGGTTGGCTGCAACGTGGGCTATTTTCTTGTAGTAGTTTTCCAATTTGGTCTGATCTTTTTAAGTTGGCAAAGAGGGAGAAAGCATATAGGAGCGTGGAGAGGAGGAAGGTTCTGGATATGGCTAGTCTGGCATTGTCAGTGAGGAATGACTTGCTTCTGTACAGTGAGTCAAGTTGGATGTGAACTTTCTTAATTGTGATGACTGTGTTGTTCAAATCTGAGTTTGTTGTCGATTGTCACATTAAGGAGTTTTGTATTCTCAACTGGTTGGATGACTGTGTTGTTTGCTGAGACAATGGTGAAAGGAGGGGTGGTCAGTGATTGTTTGCTACTCATAAATAGCATTAACTGTATCTTTTTGGGGTTGAGGATTAGTTGTGATTTACTTAGATATGTTTCTATGTCATTAAAACTTTGTCAGGCTACTATTTGGAGGTCTGATAAGGTATCTGCTGAGCAGATTAAAGTTGAATCGTCCACATACTGAACTACTTTAGTATGTGTTGTGGATGAGGCTAGATCATTAGAGAAGATGTCGAAAAGAAGCGGCCCTAATAGGGATCCTTGGGGGACTCCGACTGAGACAGGCAGAAGTGGTGAGAGTTCAGATTTCCATCGTACTGCTTGTTGTCTGTCAGAAAGATGGATTGGGAACCAGGAGAGGGAAGTCTTTGATAGGTTTAGTGAGGCAAGAGTATTAAGGAGTTTCTGATGGGACACAGTGTCGAAGGCTTTTGATATGTCTAAGAAGATTGATGCTACTTGCTGGTTTGAATTTCTGAGTTAGGTGATGGTGTTAGAGAAATTAATTAGGGCTGTGGTGGTGGTGCTGTGTTTTGGTCTGAAACCATGTTGGGAGGGAGAGATAAAGTTGTGAGATAACAGGTATTGTAGTAAATGAGCGTATATACATTTTTCCAGAATTTGACACAGGGGGAAAGGATGGCTATGGGTCTGTAATTGTTTAATACTGTTGATGTTCCTCCTTTATGTAGAAGGGGATGCTATAGGAAATTTTCCATAATTTTGAGACATACTATTCTGCTATAGAGCTATTTACCAGAATGGAGATAGACAGAGCTATGGCACTGGCTGAAAGTTTGAGGTACTCACTGGGGAGTTGATCAGCTGCTAAGGAAGAAGGTTTCATTTTTTTCAGCATTGTTCTTATGGTGTTAGTTGGAACAGGTTTGAGGTCAAAAGAGTTGTTAGTTTCCACATTAGGTGGAAGAGACAGTGGGGTGGAATTGTTCCCTGTAACTAAGGAGAGGATGGTGTTTATAAAGTAGGTGTTGATTTGTGAGGCAATACTCACACTTTGGTTAATGGCTGTTGGTTCTGGGGTTGTAGCTTTACCTGGGTGGAGGAGTGAGTTAATTGCCTGCCAGAACTTTTTGGGATTGTTTTTATATTTGTCTTGCAAAGATGTATAATACGTTTTTTGTCTAGTTTGAGTTGTTTTTTCATTTGATTGCAGAGCTGCTGGTATGCTAACAGAGTTTTATTGTCTTTTGTTTTCTGGTATTGAAACCAGGTTTTGTCCCTTAGTTTTTGAAGTCTAATAGTTTATTTGATATCCAGGGTACTCTCTTATTTTTAACAGGACATGTACGAGTTGGTGCTAAGCTATTCAGAATAGCTAGAAATGTGTCATTGAAGTATGTTACGGCCTGGTCGAGTTGGAGATGATGGAGTGTTGTCCAGTTACATTTAATGAGCATGTCTAAGGATGCTGCATTGGAGAAGTTTTTGGTATTTTGTACAACTTTGTAAATTATGGTTCTGGGTGGGTTGAGCTGATGACAGATTAAGTCTGATAGGTTTATGGTCACTTAAATTATCTGGAAGGCATCCAGAGAGATAGCTGTGGGTGGTACTGTTAATAAGTGACCAGTCTGGGACACAGTCCCTTCTGCTATGTTCATCTATTCGAGTGGGAAACTGGATTGTTTGGAAAAAAACGTTTAGATTTATGAAGGTGGAGGGGTTATCAGCAGTGCAAGTGTTCTAGTCTAAGTTGAAATCACCTGTGATAATGGTTTCATGGGTGTAGGCTGAGGCTGTCAAGGCTATGAGTTCCTCAATGGCAGTGGGAGTATTGTTGGGAGGTATGTAAGTGGCTATTATGGTAATATTTTTCTTTGGGTTGATTCTGAGCCGTGTTACTAGGACTTCAAAGTTGTTATCATATGGCTATCTGATGGGTAGGTATCTATGCCTAGGTTATCTTTGTAGAAGATTGCAACCCCCACCTCCCTTCTTCCTGATACTGCCTAGCCCGTGTATGCAATAACCTTGTGGGAGTACGTCTGCATCTCTTATATGGGGTTCTAGCCAAGTTTCTGTTGCTGTAAAAATGTCTGGTGAGTATTGTGCAATGACTGCATGAAAGTCTGTGATTTTGTTAACTAGGCTTCTAAGGTACATGTTAAGAATGAGAAGGTCTGAAGTTTTAATGTGAGGAAGGGGGTGGAATGGTAGGCATGATGGTATGTTGTTCAGTATGTGGCCTGGGATTGGGGTGTATATCACCACTAAAGAAAATCTGTAATAATATAAATGCATGTCTGTGTGACAATTTGGAGAGTATATGAAGGTGTTTGCTGAAGTGGTTAGTGGTACTGTTAACATCTACATGTTTGAAGTGGAAGTATGCAATAGGTGTGTGATTGTAGCGTTAGGAAGAGATGGCAAGGTAGGAGAGTGAGAAGTGAATGGTATTAGTTTAATATAGTGTGGGGCTATGGACATGTATCTGTAGGTGAGTGTAGGATGTTAGACAGTATGCAGATAGCAGCAGGGTATAGAGTGTGGGCAGGAGAAAGAGCATGGTGCGTATTCTTTTTATTTTTTAAATGTTAGGTTTGCTGGATGGTGTGATAAAGAAGATGTAGGGACAGAGGGGTGTTGGTGTAGTGTGGTGGGAGTAGAGTGATTAAAGACAGTTGCAATTAAGTTGTGAGAGTGGAGGAATGAGTGTTACAAATAGTGTATTGGTTAATTGAGGTGTGACTGGTGGAAGTTAGGGAAGTAGTTAGTGTTTTTATAAGTCTAGGTGATGCCTGCGGTGGGAGGGAGCCCTTGCAGGTGTGCACGCAGGCTAAAACAATGTTTAAAAAATAACTAGTAAAAGTACCAAATTTGCTATAAAAAGAAATGTAAACATCCAGTCACAATGTTTAAAACATAACAGTTAAAGGACCAAATCTGCTGATAATAAGAACTATAAACATCCAGCCACCTATGCAGACTTGTCTGGTGGGCATCTGTATTAAAAAGTGTTATTCTTGGCTTGCAATAACTGTAGGTAGAAACCGGACTGTAGCAGTGGTTTTGCTTGGCAATATTGCAGTTGCTGGGTGGGGGACCCCAGCTGCGATGATACAGGGAGACCAAGTGTGCTATTCAGACTTCTCTGCTGGGTATCCTTATAAAAAAGTGTTATTCTTGGCTTGTAATAACTGTAGGGAGAAACCGGACTGTAGCAGTGGTTTTGCTTGGCAATATTGCAGTTGCTCGGTGCAGGACCACAGCTGCGATGATGCAGGCAGACCAAGTGTGCTATGTAGACTTGTCTGGCGGGTATCCTTATTAAAAAGTGTTACTCTTGGCTTGCAATAACTGTAAGGAGAAACCGGTCCATAGTACTGTTTTTATTTGGCAATGTTGCAGTCGCTTGGGGGGGGGGGGGAGCTATGAGATACAGGCAGGCCAAGTGTGTTGCGGGCGTACACACTGAAAAGGGGCCGGGGAGAGCTTCCTCACCATGAGCAGGCCACATGTTGTGTGTGTGTGGGGGGGTGTGTGTGTGTGTGTGTGTGTGTGTGTGTGTGTGTGTGTGTGTGTGTGTGTGTGTGTGTATTGCCTTGTATATCAATTCAGAATTAATTTCTCCTTCTCCTCCTTGTCCCTACTGATGAGATGGGCTGAACTGGATAAATCTGGTATTGGAAAATTTACAAATAAATATATATATTTCTTACACATACACACATACACTCATATATGGATATGTTGATATATAATCTTGCATAACTGCCTTCTACTCATGCTGTAAAATGGAGCATTTCTCCCCAGGCCTCCCCTGAAAATGGGACTTGTACCCTTTCAGACTTCCCCAGTAAGCAAAACCAATAAATAAATACATGTATTAAATATGACTGGCTTGTACCTGCCAATAAAAATATGCTAACACCTAATAAAATTATGTGTTTTTTATGTTTTAATAAAAGTTTTAAAGCTGGGGGATGAATATGTTGGGGTCTGTTTTCCACTAATGAGATATTAAATTATTTAATTTAGAATAAGAATGCTATTGCCTTTCTGCTTTCTTAACCAGTGCTGTATCACTATATAACTGGTAAGCTGTAAGTTTTATCTGTATGCAGACAGAAGGTGATATACACAAAAAGTCATGTGGGTTTAAGTGTTTTGGAGGCATACCTTTCTTTCTCCTTTAGAACAACAGATGCATCCCCCAGAGAGTACTACCAAAGCTGTCTACTCATTTGTGTTTTTTTAATACTTTCTGCACTTAACATTAGGGTTTTCTGCCAAAGTTACAAAACCAGGCACCTACAGGATGAGCACAGAACAATATCTGCACCTGTATGAGCATTGTTATTGACTTCCAGGTGATAAATGGGCTTGATGTGATGAAATAAACAAGACACCTTTATCTTTTCATGACCAGTCAGAACTGCTGCTACTAGCAATAGCCAGTAATATGTTTTAAGGGATTAGTCAACAGGCCAAAATGTGTACTGAATAAGACAAAGAATAAAAGTGTGATAACGAATACTGATTTTTTTTAAACAAGTTTAACTGGAGGTATATAATGAAATGAGTGAGAAAATGAAAGAAATAATAGCTGCAATGATTTTTGAATGTCTGAGGCCTTGGTCTGTAAAGGTGGGTGATAGGAATATTTGTAGACTGAAAATGAAGTTGAAAGACAATTTGGTGGTAGTTCTTTTAAGCATTTGGAGACTGACTATAGTTGTGGAAAGATGGACATTGCTGCCATGGTTACTGGAGATCACATCAAAGTAATTATGAAAATGAAAAAAAATGGCTTCATTCATACATGAACAGTATTCTTTTCATAACTGCATGACGTCGGTTTGACTGCCAGGCTACCACCAGTAATGGAAAACGTAGGTTGGCACCACTGAAAGCAGAGTATTCACATTCAAAACTTCAAAACAAGCTTAAATGCAAGTGTATATGTACTGTATATGTGTGCATGTGTTTGTGTATGTGTGTGGGTGTGTGTTGCAGTTAAGCTTTTAATGCACTACTAAAGGAATTTGATATTAATCATTTTTCTTGAAAAACAGCTGTTTGGTTTCCTGCTATTACATTGCCTAGACCACATTGTTATTATCAAAAATAGTTTAGTTGTAACACTCAAGCAAGCATTTTTTTACTGGGATGCATTACTTTATTTTTCCCTAACAGAAAAATGAAGTTCTATCTCTTCCTCAGCTTTTGTATTATTTTTTATGGTACAGCGTGATACATAAATTAGTGATGGTCATTTAAATCGGTAGAATTTGGTTGTTAGAATATTTATCCTCCAAATTTGGAATCTGTTCTCTTTTTGAAGTTTTTCATTAAGACAAAAACAGGTTTGCACCAGTCATCACTAGTTGCATAACTCAGCTTTGGATTCCTACCAGTGAAAACAGTGATGCTGTAATACTGATGACTTTCCTTTGTGGGTGCTATGGTCGGGTTCATCATTCCCTACCTATCATTATTAGCATCCTGTTTTTGAAGTTCTCATGCTTAAAGATGGATATATACCCATGAAGATGCAGACTGTGATGTCATATGCGTGATACATAAGCAGTTCTTCTTTTGCCATTCATAAATTCAGATCTCAATCTTTTCTGTCACTGGTATGAAATCCCTGAATTCACATGCCACTTCAGTTTGTTGTTTATCTATTCTGAGAAATAATAGAAAGGGACTCCTCTTTGGAATGGTGGAAAGAAGGTTCCTGCCAATGCACTGTAAGTGGACTGGAATTATGTCTCCAGTGAATTTACTTGGTGGATTGCGTAGGGCCAAGTTCACCTACAGCCAAGTCATATTGTGTTTTTGTTGCAGGCCCAATGCTTGAGAGAGGTGCCCATTTCTACTTGCGGGTTGGGAGCATCCTGGGATGTCAACACTGCTTTTCCCTACTTGATCAGCTCAGTTCTCATTCCATCCATCTTCATCGTGGGAAGCAGCCTACTAAAACATTTGATCAATGACTGGGTGTATTCAGAGCTGAAGCAACTTCTCCCAGGGCTTCTTTCTCAGTCCAAGTGTACTAGCTGACACTGCTAAAGGACAGTCACATAGTGAGCCTACACCACAGACATAATACATCAGATGTTTGTTAAACTCTTTGTGGAAGACGGAATCTATGGTGTAGGGTTTTAATCATAGGAACTTCAGTCTGGTATCATCACTAGGCCCGATATGGCTTCTCCCCATCATATGCTGCCTTTGGAATATGAGTATCTTTGTGTACCTCTCAACTTCTCAGTGAAAAAAATCTGGACAAAACCAAAAATAAAGGGGGATAAAGGCCCAAAAATAGGGACAATTTTTAAATATTGTATTAAAACAACAGGGTTTGCATTATTATGCATTTTGTGAACAATATAAAGTCTGAGACTCAACTGTCTGCCATTATTTAGTGATATTTAGTGACGTCAATCTTCAATGATTTGACAGAAAAAAACAAATTTTATTAGAAACAGTTCAAAAATATGAGACAAAAATCTGGACATTCTGTGAAAATCTGGACAGTTGAGAGGTATGGCACTGTGGGTATTGGATGGTGTCACACCCGGCATGACCAAGGAGTATTCCCCTGTGCTTCTTGGTCATGAGTCATATAATCCTAGGTATAATGGTCAATCTTCAACCCTCAAGGGATATGGTGCTTCTTCTCCTGCTGCTTCCCTAGGTAAGGGTCTACAAGGAAGGCCTTAATTTTTTGTAGCCTTTTACTGGCCCATTTTAATGGTTAACTGTCTGGCCATCTGTGCCCATTTACTGTCCTTTATGTGAAAAGAGCTTATCATGGGGGTGACCATCCATCAGGCAGCCAGCAGGGAATTTCCATTTTTTCTGTCCTAACCCCATCTCTTGAGGTTAATGTGAGGACTTGACAATGTGAGGGCCTGCTGTAACTTACCTTGTGTATGTGCCATTATGCCTGTGTTTAAGGAAGGCTACTATGAAAAAGAGGCATAGTAGAGGCTAGAACATGTCCTCGGTCCATGTGCTGCATGCCATATCCCTCATCTCCAGTCAATGTTATCATTGTGTTGGGTAATCTTCCTTGCTCACCAGAATTGCAAGGCCTCCATCATACATTTAACCCTATTTTAAAAGCTCATTCTACACACAGGTTACAGGTTATCTCTGAATGTCTGTGGCACAGTGAGGGCTCTTTGCTTTGCAACCTGCATAAAGGCTTTTATTTTTGATATGGAAGATCTTAGTGGACCTTCAACAAATTGAGAGCCCATATTTCTCTCCATGTCAAGTAAGGGACAAAGTACCCCAAGTGGGTGACATGTTTGAGATGAAGCCTTTTTCCTGTGCCAAACTGTGACATTGAGATAGCATCAAAACATTTCATCCAGTCCAGGCTTCAGGTTCTCCTGTTATATTCCTTGCAATCCATAGCTGACTCCCTCCCTGAGTCTGATTAAGGAGGACATTATTCTGATCCTGATGTCTTAAATGTCACCTGGTGTCTGCAATGGACGTCTTGGCTAGGGTGACAGGCAGTAATGTATAACTGCAGTCCAAGCATTGCTGATGGGATGGTCCGGACAGCATTTTGATAGATTTGCCCTTTGACAACAGGCTTTTCAGCAAAGCATTGCAGTCTTGCTTGATATCTTATGGGCTGGAGGGGCTTGTCTCTTCCTTGTCATACCATTCCATCCCTGCCATCTGGGTTTTTGCTGTTCTAGAAGAAACAGTAGGTGCTGCAGGTATCTTAAGTAGAAGGTAAGATTATCTTTCTGTTCTTTGCTGGATTCTATTAATAGTCCTTTATGCCTTTTCTTCCATCCCTGGTTAACCTCACTCTGAAAGCCACCCTTAAGGAACTGAGAGACGAGGACTTGGTCCATTTGTCATATTTTCTTCTGCTATTTTTCTTCTTCTGTAGTCCCAAATCTATCACATTGCTGGTGAAGGAGGCTATCCCAACTTTTTGGGAGAAGGAGAGTACTGCTCCCTCTCCTTCATGACCAGAGCAAATTGGCTGCCAAGTGTATAGGTGCACTTTGAGTGCCTTCTCCCTCCTCTGAAGGGGTGCGGGCCTTAAAGCCCATTCATGGCCCCTTTATGATTGAACAAGTATTTAAGTCAAAGGTTCACTGTCCTACCATTTGAGGGCATTTCTAGTGATGTCCATATCTCAATGGGGCTTCCTCCTAGTGGGAGACCCTTTCAGATCCTCCATTCTTCAGGTCTTTCCCTGTTTGGTACATGAAAACTATATAGAGAGCATTCTGCTGCATCCTCTTCCTAAGGCTTCTCATTTGGGTCTCCTTACCTAGAATTTTTGGGCTTGGTCTTGTTTGACTGGCGATGCCCTTTGCTTCCTCTTGGCAGTCCCACTGAGGATGTCATTTACCTCCTGGTGTAAATCCACTTAAATTGCATTTTTGGGCTGCTGAATGCTTTTAGGTATTCACTATGAGGCAGGTAGCCTTATTCCCCATACTGGCATCTCCCTTCTCTTTGACATTGTTTGACTGCATGGGGTTAAGCCCAGGTTTCAGTGGGCCTGAGTTGGTTGTGGCTATGCTGTTGTTTAGTTATCCGGTTATCTGGACATCCTACTTACAGGATTAGCTGAAGTCCTCGGTGGTGGGCATTTACCTTATCAGGAGTAAGATACAATGGGACTAAGAACAGAGGTTGGGCCAATGTTTGGGGAATGTTTGCTAAATGACGCAGGTCCATCCTTACTTCAACAACCCACAACCTTCTAGGGTGCTGCTTGTGGTGGGAGGAGACACACAGCTTGACTGGATTCACTGTCTGCCTGTGGGTCAGTAGGCTGGCCAAAAACGTTAATTCAGAGGATGTTGTATTTTTGTTTTGCTTGAGGATGCACACTTATTTGTGGAATCTCTGGTGGGGGAGCACATGGCTGTAGCTGCACATTCCCTGGAGCTTAGCTTCCCACTGGATGCTAAAGTATCTAGGTAGGGCTCCAATAGTTTGATCACTTCAATGGAATGACTTTTTACAGCATATCTTATACATATGTTCCCCTGAGTCCTCCTTGTTGGGTAGGGAGGGAGGGTGGAGAGATCATTAGGGGCCACACTAGGATAAGGGCTCTGGTGATGGAACACTCTCTATGAAGGCATATTCTGTCTGCAGACTGGAGGATCATGAGACCCCTATCTTCCTGGAGTAGCAACATATCAGAGGAAGAGATCTGGAGTACTGATATACTTTTTGGAGCTTCCCATTTCCTAGCCTTGCTCACATAATTCTTGTCATCTAGCAATTTTGTGACCATAGGCAAACCTGTATCAATTTGCCATTTAGTTAGTTTAAAATTTTCCTGAGACCTTGCAGGGTGATTTCCAAGTCCTTTGGGAGACCTGACTGCTCTTTTTCCTTCTGGTTCTTGCCATCTTCTGGCTAGTTCCTGTAATAGATGGAAGCTTCTGGGAAGACCTTGGTTTATGTTCAAGTGAGAAGTGCTGTCTATGATGAAAGAGCTCCCACAACATAAATATTATTTTCATGTGATAAAACTTATTAAATAAATATTATTTTTCCATTTTTCATGATCAGCTTAGCATGTTGTTTCAGGCATTGATATGTACAAAGTCCATCCTAAGGAGCAGCATACCTGTCTTGTTTCTTCTGTGTATATAGTTTAATTAATCCAGTAGCCAAGATGCAGTAAGAGATTCAGATGAAAATGTTTAGTTTGTCTTTTGTTTTTCAAACTCTTAAATAAGGGGGTGGGATGCTGATATTTAGATTATACCATATATTTTAGAAAGGTATTATTGAGCAGATGTTTGGCTCATAGCAAAAGATTAGTTTTCATGAGAATCTTTCAGCTTTGCCAGTTAACAAATGAATTGGTCTAAACTAGTATTTCTTTCCCGAGCATACCTCCCAAGTGTACCTCATTACGATGAACGTACCTCATTTGAGGTCTTAAAAAGTTCATGTTCCTCAAAGTTCCTCAAAGTTCCACGTTGAAAGAGTCTGTCACACATTCAGTGTTAGGAATTGTTTCACGTGAAATCCATGGTAAATAGAAATTAATCAATCATATTAATTCATTAAAGGATCTTCTTTATAAGTAAAGCCAGCATATTCTAACCATTCTATGACCTTCCTAGTTGAAGTTGTTAGTAAGCCATTAGTATGTGTTCCACATTTTGCCCATTTGTTCCACGTTATGAAGGTGAGTGTTCCTCATTTTGGAGATGGAAGGTTGAGAGCTATGTTCCCGAGAGGTGGGTGCGTTCATCTAGGTCTACTACTAAAGCCTCAATATCATTACTTTCTTATAAAATAAACTGTATTCAGTTCTTTAAGAAACAGTAGGGCAAGTACCAAAAGACCCCACATCAGTGGTCCACTCGAGCATGTCCTATGTTTCTTCCATAACAGTTATGGATGCAGGGAGGACGTATACAAGCATTTTAAAGATGAACTATAAATTGTAATTGTTCTCTTTCCTCCTTTTAAATGATTAATTTAATACCTGATTTGGCACACTTTCTGTCTAAAATGATTGCATTTGATGTTGGACTTAAACAGGTACTTTTTTTCTAAAACTTTGTGAAAAATATAGTACAGCAAAGTACAGTTGTGTAGTAAATTTACCATAACAGTAGATGTTCAAATGATCACTGCTACAGCATCCTTAGATATATCCTGCTTAAGATATAACAGCTGGCCAGCTTCCAATGCTTAGGGGCACCTTCCATGTGCCTATAACATTAACAGCTCAAGCAGGATCAGAGGAAATTAGTGGTTTAAGTGCCAAGCTTTTCTTTTTTATTATTAGAAAGATTGTTCTGACATTTTGAGATATTCCTTCACAGTCTCCTGAATGGTAACCCCTTTCATCCTTATGATACTAATGAAGCCCCTGATACACTACAAGTCTTGACACCTTCATTTTGCCTTAAATAATGCTGCCTGAAGGGATCAAAAGGGCAGGGATAACCAGTTCCATCATTTGATTCAGTGTGGCATTGATCACCATATCTCCATCAGCCCTTTGCAATACTGTATATTGTATCATCATAGTGGATCCCTCAAGGGTTGGATGTCATCTGATGTAATTTGTCTCTCTGCACTATATACGTTAGCTACACGTGTATCAGTGCTGCTTGTGAAGCATACCTCAGTGCAACACCTGTAATTCACCCACCCATGAGAAATATATATTTTTTGCAAATTGTGACACCCCTCTAGTCTATTTTAGGAAAACTAATTTGCATTTCTATTCTTTCTTCCCTTAGAAAAGGGAATGGGTATTCAGTTATTCTACTTCTCTACCCGACTGATACTATCAGCTTCAATAGCTCTTCCCCAAATCAGATTGCTGACTGCATGGTTGCCTGAATGAGTACTATAGCCCAGTTAAAACTCTTTTAACAACAAAATGGTGTAATATTCAGCACTTTACTGCACTGCTCAATGGTGATTGTCATAACACTGCAACTTTGAGAAGGCAATCCTAAAAAGTAAAATTAAAGCATTATTATACAAACATATAAGCATAAAAAGAGTAGTACCTTAACTTATTGAATTGTACAAGCTGCCAAATTAAAATTCTGTTACAGTCATCCGGTAAAGAGACTGCTGTCCATATCACAACTGCTTGTGCTTAGTTACTTGTGATAGCAGTGTATTGTGTTGTGTTGTTTACTTCACACAGAAGCAGTACTGTAATGCTTGAACTTGTAGTCACAAAGAGACAGACTTTTTTTATTGTTTGTCGCTGATAACTATTTCACTGAGGTACACTGGAGTGAGAATAAGTTAGGGGTGAGGGGGCAAAACTTTTCACATGTTAAGTGCAGTGTAGATTGCTCCATGCAAAAGTTTTTATTTTTATTTTATTTTTTTAATGTGAGACATTTCCACAAAACTATAGTAGCTTGAGTAACTGCATTTTGTGCGTTACATACTCATGCTAACAGCTACAAGAAATATTTGCCAAACAGTTTGGCTACGAGCTTTGTAGCTTCCAATAGGCATTGTGAAGCCATTAAACTTAACAAAAATCATCCTTCCTTTTTTCTTTTTTAGACAAATAATGCAAATGATTCATATTAATATCAATGATGTGCAAGCTTTTGATGCTATGGTTTGGATGCAACCTCCCACCACTAAATAACGCAGTGAATTATCAATGAAAATATTTATTCACAAAGCAGTACATGACAGATTGCCATATGAGCACCTGATCACTGAAGAGGCTTCTGGAGAATGGAGTTTTTCTCAATCTCTCTTATGATTGCTAACCCAGTAACAATACTCCATTCCCAGAAGCAGTCTATTCCCATAACCACTATGGCCCTAACTCTTGGTTGTAAGTTGTTGTTTGTCTTTTCGGCTTTTCCCGGTTAGGGGGTCACTACAGCGGAACTCGGGTCCGCTAATGATTGGCAGTAGATTTTTATGGTGCGGCATTGCCAGCCCAACGCCCAACCTTCAGCGAAGGCACGCCCATTCATGCATGTCTTTCGGAGGCCACTCGACTGCGGGGAGGACATGCAGAAGGCACTCCAGCCGAGAATAGAACAGGAGAACCTTTTGCTGTAAGGCAACAATGCTTCCGCTGTAACTCTTGGTTGTAAGTATATATTAAAAAAAGTCTGCGCCACCTACTTGATGTGCCACATTAGTTTGCATAAGGTCATAATATTACTCACATTGATAATGAATCCTGTAACTTTATTGGTTGATGTTTTTATATTTGCTGCCTTCATGTAGTTCTGTAAGCCTTAGTTGAAGACAAGCATTCTGCTTGTTAAAGTGGTAACATGCTTTTTTTATATTCCACATTGTGCCCTTTATTTCTATTTGTACTATTATGTTCAAAACTGGTTACTGAGCATATTTTCTTCCTGAGCAAATTAAATTGTCTTTGAATTGAAGTATCTAGCTGATACCCCAAGAACACAATACTATGTGAAGAAGTCAAAAAGGCTTTTGAATATTCTCTTGAAATCCCAGCTTGTGTAAGAGATGTCTCAACCAAGAGAGATTTCTGATAGTTTGCAAAAGACTCTGCAAAGATGAGCAAGTCATCTAAATATGGAAACATGTGGATACCCTGTGGCCTACAATGAGCTATAACTGGAGCTTTGTGAACACTTTTGGTTCAGTAGATAACCCAAACAGTAAGGTAGAAAACTGATAATGTGACTCAGACACACAGAATCTGAAGAAACAGATGAAGTCTGGATGAACAGAGATGTGATGATAAGTAGCTTTTTTTAATCTAGTGTTATAAGAAACTTAAATGAGGAAGAAGGGGTAACAGGTTGTGAAGTGACTGCATTTTGAACTTGGGCACTATCACAAACTGGTCTAGGAAGGAAAGATCCAGAACTGGTTTCCAAGCATTTTTTTCCTTTGGCACTAAAAGCATCTTTGAATAAAAACCTTTCCCAACCTGGGAAGGAGGAACTGGTTATATCACTCCCTGGAACATAGTGTGTTGAAAGACAGGTGGAAATAAAGGAGTCTGATCTGGTGGATGAGGAATTACCCCCTAGAAATGAAGGATTTCCTCCCACTGCCATCTATAACCTTTATGAATGACCTTCAGGACCCACTGTATCTGAGACTATCTGTTGCCAAAGAGAAAAGTGGAGATTCAGACTTTTTGGAAGGGAAAGGGGAGTGCAAGGATGGGAAAGGGGACAAGCTGCCTTAAATAGTCATTCTGAATTGTTAGACTGTCCTTGGTTTTGGTGGGTTCCTAAATTCTTCTTGGAATACCCTGCCATTTCTTCATAAACTTCTGTTTACCAACATTTTGTTGGGACTGTTTATTTTGTTTTTGCCAAAACTGAATGAGGGGTTATAGAATCCTTTAGAAAATCTGGAAAAAAAGGCTGAAAAATGTTAGAGATTACCTGAATCAACTTACCCCTTTCATCACACTTTTTGATAATCTCTGAAGCAGAGGAGCCAAAAATGAAATCTCTATCCAAATGAGAATTTAAAATGCCATTTTTCACATCATCTGGTAGGTTCTGAGAACCCAGCCAGGCAAACCTCCTCAAAACAGTACCAGTGGCCATAGCCCTGGAAGACATATCAGTTGAGTCATACACACACTTTATGCATTGAGTAGTGACGTGTGCTACTGAAGAAACTAAATTATTTAAAACAGATTTTTCCTCACAAAAAGAAACTGCAGATAAAACATCACTCATACTTTCACAGTCAGAATAAACTTTATCATATGAGTCTGATAATTCAAAATTCTGAAAATCAAAGTTGCACTTTTTCACATATTTATCAATAACTTTTTCATCATTGTCAGAAAGAGTAGGACTGGAAATAACTAAATGTTTAGCAGCAGTAGGATTAACTAAAGCTGTAGTGGCTGGGTCAGGTTTGAGAAAAGTGTACAAAAAAAAAGACTGTAGAACTTTCTACATTCTATCTGTCTTCTTAGGGACAGCAAGCTGACTATCAGGAAAATTGCAGGGTGTGAAACATACATACTCCAAAACTGACAGAAATAGTGGAATATGTGAAGGTTCTGGAAATTCCTTATGTAACAGCTCATAGTATTTCCCGGGAGACTGAAAAAACCTCCCACTGGAAACACTGGCACATTCTGGAAATATAATTAGAGAAAGAGAAATCCCTACTGGAGGACTCAGAAACTAAGCTGTCCTCTGAGTCTGAATCAGAAAACTGAGGAACAAATCCTGTAACTGTCTCTTCATCTTCCTGTTCCGATTCTGAATCTTGAATCTCTTCAGGACAGACGTATCCCTTTTCCTGTTACCAGAAAACACCTTATTAGAAGGATTAATAGTCTGAATTAAAGGGTTTATATTAGATCACTGAATGCTTAAAAAAGCAAACAGTGATTAATCGACCCTATGTAAGCGAAAGCTTACAATCTCAAACTGTCAGAAAAGCAATTTTTTTCCTAGGGAAAAAAATCGCTGTTCCAAAACACATACACACAACACAAGCACACCAAACAAACAGCAATCCACACACATACTCCTAAAATCTGACACCTAACCCTACACTAAACTATACACACATCACTAACTATCCACTTACCTTAACCCAAACCCTAACCCTAAGGTCCGTCACTATCACACACTCACCTCACCCGCTCCCTAACCCTAACTCACCTAACCCGCCCTAACACTCACATCCACACAATCGCACACTTACCTGAACCCGACCCATAACTTTCCACCACAGCACTGAAAATACCGAAGCAACAGAAACGGACAACTGAATTCTTTCCCTAGGAAAAAATTTGGGTTTCTGCTGCTTCAATATTTTAAGCTTTCGCTTACATAGGGTCAAACAATCACCGTTCGCTTTTTTAAGCATTTGGTAATCTAATATAGACCCGAATTAAAGCCTGAGCCAGACCCAGTAAACTACTCCAGTCTAAGGGAGTTTGAGGAGGTGTAGATACATTCTTGGTTTTCTGTTTCTTTTTGACAAGAAAAATGGGGCCAGCAGTGTTATTAATGGCAGCACAGCTTCCCCAAGGATGGGCACAGCATTCTAACTAAACAGGGAAGCCTTCCCTTTTCTCTCTCCCAGGACCAGCAAGAGTGGCTCTACCTTGCCCACAGAGGGGACCCCAATACCAACAGAAGACATGGCTAACCTAAATCCATAGTGTCTGTAGGTCCTACACCAGAGGGATCCGGGGTAAAAGATGAGTGGTCAAAGTATCTTATCTGCCAAAGTAGTGTAAATATTCAGAAATTATTCAAAGGTCCTTTACAAGCTTAAGAATGTATGCCCCGATTTTTGTGAAATAGTTCAACAATTACTTTGTTCTTGGTATTTTTTATACAACCTAACATAAGTTCCTTTAGCCTGCATTATTTTTTTTAGCTGTTTGTCACCAGTTCTATTGCCTTCTGAGTTCCTGCATTAGCAGCATCATTGGAACTACCAAAGGAATAATTGCTCATATTACAGGAAAAGATGAGCTTACACCTGCTACTTGTGGTAAGTTTTGAGAACAATGTTTTAAGAAGCATAATCCTGTCTGTTCCATCAGCAACAGAAGGGATTCTCTTTCACTCTCTTTGACTCCTTTACACAGGCAAATGCATAGCCGGCCTTAGGCATAGGCCAACTAGGCACCTGCCTAGGGTGCCACTCTAGTAGGGGTGCTTTTACAGTATTTATTTGGTGTCGGTAGACCAGGATGGGGGCACCTGGTGGTGTGGTAGGGGCGCCGTGGAGCCCTTTTGCCTAGGGCACCAGTTGACCTAAGGCTGCTCCTGGCCAAATGTTCTTGAGTACTTCCATTTGGCAGATCCTCAAAGGATGCATTGCTACAGATGAAATAACCTTAGATAGTCATCCTTTCCTAAATAGTGAAATTTTCAGACTTCAGGTTCTGAGTAAACTTGTTCTACTTATGTAATGGTCTGTACAGTATCATGTTTTGTGCTGGGTGCTAGGCTGTGTGCAAAGAATGTCCAGATTGTACAGTTTGGCAATCTAAAGATCTATTTTTTACTTTAGCTTATTCATCTGTTTTACTGAGTGGGAGATCACATTGTAAATCACTTACAGCAACTGTGGGAATAGGCCTTTCTTTTATGTAGGCTTCTTTTTGTGTGCACATTTTTTCCATCAGTAGAAAACATCACAAGAAAACATTTCATAATCTCCCCATCCCGTTGGGATTGCAGCTTTAAAGTGCAACATCTCTAGTGCTGTGAAACCTTGGGAACACCCAAAATAAAGTCAACAAATTGACAGGCAAACATTCCCTTGCCTTTGCATTTCTAATGTAGCCTTTAGAAAAATCCACTATATTTACTTTCATTTTCAAATCCTTGATTTTGTTTTTTTTTCTAATGCAGAGTTGCAACCGCTAAGCCAGGTACAAATTTTGACTTTCGGCAGTACTCTTTCAGAATGTGATTAATCATTTTGGCAATGGCCTGTGATAAATATTTTGCAATATCTTATCCCCTTGCAACAATGCAAATTTGATGCCTGTGGAAAACAGTTTACACTGCTTTTGACAAATCCATTGTAGAAGCAGTTTGAGAGATTCTGAGGAACACTTTGATGAGTCTCTCAGAGTTCCATTGCGTCTATCACCACAAGATGGAGTTAGGCACTGTTTTTCAGGACATCTCTTTGAAAGTTCACACCCGTCTTTTGTAGAGATACTTCTATCTAGCATCTTTTCTTTCCTTACCTGCACCATTGTACCAGCTACTGAGGTTATCATGTTCATCAGCATAAGATTAAACAACCCCAGCCTCAAACAGTTTCAAGTTTAAACTTTTCATAAACAATACATCAAGGACCTCTTTACATGTTTCCAAATACAACATTTTACACATAAGGTTCCAACATTAAAGCCTCTTTCAACAACCTCTTAAATATAAATATAACAACAGCAAGTGAAACATTTCTAGAGACTTTAAAATAACAACTTATATACATGCATACATATACATATACACAACAGATGTCTGTGTCTGTTTTTTTAATCTGTTAACTGGTAAACTCACTGTGCACAGATGTCTGTTTTCAGGGGTGACTTGGGAGCACTGCCTGAATAAGTGACTTGCTCAAGAGTCACACAGTAGGCTGAGGGAATTCAGGCTTGGAAGTAAGCAGCATATAAACAGCTCATAGCTTTAATCCTCTGCGCTGCCAGCCTTAGTTTTTGTATGCCTTGGAATATGCCAAGGAGTATAAACACTAGACCTGATAGTTGAGCTCATCCTGATATTACAATTTGCTCAAATTATTTTGTTTACTCACTGCTAAGACTGTTAACACATGCAAGTGACCCAACCCTAAAGTATCATAAATAGAGTCAAAATCAGAGTAATGCATCCCATATCAACTTCTCTTTTGCTTTCTTCTACTCTTCTATGTCTATTCTAACAAGAATCATTTCTCTGTACAAATGTCTATTTTCTTGTCCACATACCTGATTGCTTGTCCTGATTTAAGACTGTAGTTGTCATTTTTGTCTGAGCAACTGTGCTTGACATTTCATCTGCATCCTCATTAGTATTTTTGTGTTAGTGTGGGTGGTCTGTGAGTCTCTGTATGTAACACTAAACACCACTGATAGCCGCATTGCTTTCTAGGCCTATACCTAGGGTTGCCACCTTTTCAAATGTCATATTTTGCAGAAATATTTTTGTAGCATTTGAGTTGCTTATGCTATTTCATATAACATTTAGGTTTTTCATATAAAAAATAACTGTTTTATGCAACTGTTAGAAAACTTTTATCCTAAAATCTCAGGACATTTGCCATTTCCTATACCACCTTCTGTTTGCAGTAGACACTAATCTTCAGATTGCCTCCAAACAGCCAAGCAATCCCCTTGTGCAACTTGAAATGAAATACCACGACACAAAAATCACCATTCGATCCTGTCCAATAACAGAGCCAGGACACTTCCAGTCCACACAGTCAACTATTTTGTAATACACTTTTTCTACAGTTTCATACTTCATATTTGATGGATGAAATTGTTTTCATAAAGTTCTCTGAATTCTGTTAGGACATTCTGATGTACTAATGTTTCTTTGCCCATGTAATACTGAAATGTGCTCTCTAACACAAACACTTTTAAAGCAGTGTAAAGGAATTCAGGAAGTACAGAGAGAAGTTTGGATTTCTGAACAAATACAAGTGTTACAGACTGTTACCACAAACACTGTACACGGAACTGTTTGCCGTCACTGCTTAGTTTCAGGACTGTTTCCCAGTCAAGTGAATTGCTTCATGTGACCTTCAACATGACTTCAGTAAGAGGGTAACACATTCTGAGTCCACTCCTTCAGGTACTATATGCTGCTTTCATCTTTGTTTCAGTATTGAATTTAGATGTCCAATTCTTCCTCTAATTATGTGGTCATATAGAAACAGCGATGAAAAGAGGATATGGGACAGGTGGAAAAAGGAAAGGGGAGGTAGGAATGTAGAGGAGTTAGAATGTTAAATGCATTTAAAAGGGAAAGAGAACGCTTAATAGGCTTATTGTATCCTTCTGCCATTAAGCAAATTTACAGTAATATACAAAGTGTCCTAGCATTTTTAGACACTGAACAATCATGATCTGGAACCAGCAACCATCGTATCTTGCTTAGCTTTTGGGGCCTGTTTGTTAATAAGTTCTGTTTGCTGGTTAAGCAAAAGTGGGGCTAACCTAGTAGCATTAATGTAAATGATGTACCTCACCTAGCATGAATAAACAGCATCTCACAAAATATTTTTTTCTTGCTTATTGTGTCATGGTGAAGTTTTCTTAATTAATGGACTGGCTTTAATTTCATGGTTTGTTACATGATTGGCATTGTAGCACTATACTTCATGAGCTGTGAATGAGAAGTTATGTACCTACCATAACGTTCCATGTTAGTTGTCTTCTCTCGCCTTCTTTCTTGCTTGATGGGTTCGGAGCCGAGGATCGGCACTTGCTAAGCTCGAGAGTCACTTTTACCAGCTCGAGGCAGCCCCATATCCCATGATGCAAGGCGGTAAGTACCCAGATCTCGTTTGATGGCAAAAAAAAAAGGGCCATAGCTACTTAGTATAATAACTTCCCAAAGGAAGAAAGAAGGAGAAGATAAACCTGTAGATGGTAGAAGGATCAGCTCTGTATGGTCTCAGAACTATCATTCTTTGTAGAAAGGTCTGTCCAGGCCTGGGGAAGGAGGGAGGGTCAAAAGAAAGAAGGCGAGAAGACAACTAACATGGAGCGTTATGGTAGGTACATAACTTCTCAATGTTAAGTTGTCAATCTCGCCCCCGCTTCATTCTTGCTTGATGGGACCGTCCCTAGCACACCTCTATCCTGGGTGGCTCAATGGAACAGACTCTTGAGGACTGTAGAGCCAAACTGGCTCTGTCCCTGGAGGCCAAATCCAATTTGTAATGGGAAACAAAAAGTGTGAGGAGTGAGTGGCGCTGCACAAATAGTGTCAAAAAGAAGTCTAGCTTGAAAGGCTGTAGAAGTAGCTAAGCTTCTGGTTGAATGTGCTTTAGGTTTTGAGCACAGCTGTTTCCCTGAGCGATAAATTTCAGAGATGACCGAAGAAAGCCATCTAGATAAAGTCACTTTTGAGACAGGAAGGCCTTTCTTATTATCAGCATAGGAAACAAAGAGTTGATCGGATTTCCTGAATTGTTTTGTTCTGTCCAAATAATATCTGAGTTGGTGGTGGACATCAAGATAATGTAATTTTTGTTCCAATCTGTTTGAATAGTTTGGAAAAAATACAGGGAGATCAATGGCTTGATTCAAATTAGTCTTTGAGGCGACCTTAGGCAAAAAGGTCGGATTAGTTCTCAACGATACTCTGTCTTTGTAGAAGACCAAATAGGGGGGGCGAACAGAAAGAGCATGAAGTTCAGACACCCTCCTGGCCGATGTAATAGCTACCAGGAATAAAGTTTTCCATGAAAGAAATTTCAGGGAACAAGAAACAGCTGGCTCGAAGGGGGGAAGAATCAAGGATGTCAGCACTAAATTTGGGTCCCATTGAGGAGGAGGACGCCTGACTGGAGGCTTCAGGAGGAAAATTCCTTTCAAGAAGGCTCTACAAAGCCTGTGGGACATAATGTTGTGATCTGCGAATCCGACATGAAAGTTCGAGACAGCAGCCAACTGCACTCTAACTGTGGAAGAAGAGGAGCCCGCATGAAAAATCTCTGCTAAGAAATCCAAAACTGCTTGAACTGGAGCAGTGAAGGGATCAATATTCTTGGCTTTAGCCCAATAAGAGAAGCGTTTCCATTTGCTTGTATAAATCCTCCTGGTAGAGTATTTTAAGGAAGCTACTAGGATGTCTCTAACAGGGTTAGAGATCATAGGAAGCCTGGCTAAGGAAGGAAGTGGAGCAACCATGCTGTGAGGTTGAGAGACGGGATAGACCGCAGCTGACCGGATTGGTGAATCAGAAGATCTGGCACTGGGTCCAGATGCCACGGCTGCACCAAAAGGTGGCGATGGAGGAACGGAACCAAATTTGTCGAGGCCAATAAGGAGCAATGAGAATCAATTTGGCTCTCAAAGCGGTTGCTTTCTGGATAACTTGAGTGATGAGAGGAAAGGAGGAAAGGCATAAAGAGAGTCCCTGGGGGCCAATCCTGGGTCAGAGAGCATCTCTGGGGGGATGGCCTGGCAGTGGGAAGAGAGAAAGAAGCCTGGGCATTTTGCTGTTTTGGGGGTAGCAAAAAGATGCTTAACATGGGCGACCCCATTCCAGAAAAATCTCTTCCACTATAGATTGCTTGAGAGACCACTCGTGAGGCATGAGAATAGCTCTGCACTCAAACTGTCATCGCTAAAATGTTGGTTTTCCCAGAAGGATGTGCGTTGCTACCAGAAACCGATGAGAGGAGATCACCCATTGCCAAGATCTGAGCCTTCTCGACACAAGGGGTAGGACTTGGTTCCAGCCCTGTTTGTTGAAATATACCAAACTACAGGACATGTTGTCTGCTGTGGACTGCAAGGTGTCCCTAGCGGGGAAGAAAGTCGTTGAGGGCTTGCAACATTAAAAGCACTGCTCTCATCTGGAACATTTATGTGCAGGTGGTATTGAAGGTTGCTACGTCCATGAACCATCCTGCCTGATGTATTTGCCAGATCAGGGGAGGCATCCGTGGTGATAAAGTGGCTCAGGGGATGGGGTACAAGGTAAGGCGTCTGCCTCTGGTGAGATCTGGGAGAAGTGATCCACCAAGCAAGATGATTTGCAAATCTGTGTCACCAGAACTTGGTAGCAGCATTGGAAGTTGTTGGTAAGACCACTGAGTGAACAACATCCATTGAAGAAGAGCATGTAGAAGCGAGCCAGGGGAAGAAAGAGTGATGGCCGCCAGCCATGAGGGGGCCCCTGCTGCCTTTAGAGAACCAGGCTCTGGCCTGTACCTTCTTGTTGGCTAGAATGATCCCTGGCGTGTTGGACTTTGAATGTCACTGAAATTCTCCTTTTGATCTGTAAGGAATTGTAGCTGACATCCGAACAGTGTTTAAGTTTTCATACTATGAAAGTAATAGACTGGCAGGGCAATAAGGATGATTTTTACCGGAGTTGATGAGATGCCCAATTGAGAACAAAAAGGAATTTATTGTGTAATCCCTGGCTTGAACAAGCTGATGCCTGGTGGTGGCTGAAAGGAGCCAGTGCAGTGAGATCACGGAAACACCTGGAATCCCTTGGCGTCTCAGGTGAGCCCGTGATCACTGCCATACATTTGGTGGAACACTCTTAGGGGCTGTAGGTCCCTTTTCCTGTTACCAGAAAACACCTTATTAGAAGGATTAATAGTCTGAATTAAAGGGTTTATATTAGATCACTGAATGCTTAAAAAAGCAAACAGTGATTAATCGACCCTATGTAAGCGAAAGCTTACAATCTCGAACTGTCAGAAAAGCGTTTTTCCTAGGGAAAAAACTCGGTGTTCCAAAACACATACACACAACACAAGCACACCAAACAAACAGCAATCCACACACATACTCCTAAAATCTGACACCTAACCCTACACTAAACTATACACACATCACTAACTATCCACTTACCTTAACCCAAACCCTAACCCTAAGGTCTGTCACTATCGCACACACACCTCACCCGCTCCCTAACCCTAACTCACCTAACCCGCCCTAACACTCACATCCACACAATCGCACACTTACCTGAACCCGACCCATAACTTTCCACCACAGCACTGAACAGAAACGGACAACTGAATTCTTTCCCTAGGAAAAAATTTGGGTTTCTGTTGCTTCAATATTTTAAGCTTTCTCTTACATAGGGTCAATCAATCACCATTCACTTTTTTAAGCGTTCGGTAATCTAATATAGACCCGAATTAAAGCCTGAGCCAGACCCAGTAAACTACTCCAGTCTAAGGGAGTTTGAGGAGGTGTAGATACATTCTTGGTTTTCTGTTTCTTTTTGACAAGAAAAATGGGGCCAGCAGTGTTATTGATGGCAGCACAGCTTCCCCAAGGATGGGCACACCATTCTAACTAAACAGGGAAGCCTTCCCTTTTCTCTCTCCCAGGACCAGCAAGAGTGGCTCTACCTTGCCCACTGAGGGGACCCCAATACCAACAGAAGACATGGCTAACCTAAATCCATAGTGTCTGTAGGTCCTACACCAGAGGGATCCGGGGTAAAAGATGAGTGGTCAAAGGAAAAAATTAGACAGTATCTTATCTGCCAAAGTAGCGTAAATATTCAGAAATTATTCAAAGGTCCTTTACAAGCTTAAGAATGTATGCCCCTATTTTTGTGAAATAGTTCAACAATTACTTTGTTCTTGGTATTTTTTTATACAACCTAACATAAGTTCCTTTAGCCTGCATTATTTTTTTTAGCTGTTTGTCACCAGTTCTATTGCCTTCTGAGTTCCTGCGTTAGCAGCATCATTGGAACTACCAAAGGAATAATTGCTCATATTACAGGAAAAGATGAGCTTACACCTGCTACTTGTGGTAAGTTTTGAGAACAATCTTTTAAGAAGCATAATCCTGTCTGTTCCATCAGCAACAGAAGGGATTCTCTTTTACTCTCTTTGACTCCTTTACACAGCCAAATGCATAGCCGGCCTTAGGCATAGGCCAACTAGGCACTTGCCTAGGGTGCCACTCTAGTAGGGGTGCTTTTACAGTATTTATTTGGTGTCGGCAGACCAGGATGGGGGCACCTGGTGGTGTGGTAGGGGCGCCGTGGAGCCCTTTTGCCTAGGGCACCAGTTGACCTAAGGCCGCTCCTGGCCAAATGTTCTTGAGTACTTCCATTTGGCAGATCCTCAAAGGATGCATTGCTACAGATGAAATAACCTTAGATAGTCATCCTTTCCTAAACAGTGAAATCAGTGTTACATTTTCAGACTTCAGGTTCTGAGTAAACTTGTTCTCCTTATGTAATGGTCTGTACAGTATCATGTTTTGTGCTGGGTGCTAGGCTGTGTGCAAAGAATGTCCAGATTGTACAGTTTGGCAATCTAAAGATCTATTTTTGACTTTAGCTTATTCATCTGTTTTACTGAGTGGGAGATCACATTGTAAATCACTTACAGCAACTGTGGGAATAGGCCTTTCTTTTATGTAGGCTTCTTCTTGTGTGCACATTTTTTCCATCAGTAGAAAACATCACAAGAAAACATTTCATAATCTTCCCATCCCGTTGGGATTGCAGCTTTAAAGTGCAACATCTCTAGTGCTGTGAAACCTTGGGAACACCCAAAATAAAGTCAACAAATTGACAGGCAAACATTCCATTGCCTTTGCATTTCTAATGTAGCCTTTAGAAAAATCCACAATATTTACTTTCATTTTCATATCCTTGATTTTGTTTTTTTTTCTAATGCAGAGTTACAACCGCTAAGCCAGGTACAAATTTTGACTTTCGGCAGTACTCTTTCAGAATGTGATTAATCATTTTGGCAATGGCCTGTGATAAATATTTTGCAATATCTTATCCCCTTGCAAGAATGCAAATTTGATGCCTGTGGAAAACAGTTTACACTGCTTTTGACAAATCCTCTGTAGAAGCAGTTTTGAGAGATCTGAGGAACACTTTGATGAGTCTCTCAGAGTTCCATTGCACCTATCACCACAAGATGGAGTTAGGCACTGTTTTTCAGGACATCTCTTTGAAAGTTCACACCCGTCTTTTGTAGAGATACTTCTATCTAGCATCTTTTCTTTCCTTACCTGCACCATTGTACCAGCTACTGAGGTTATCATGTTCATCAGCATAAGATTAAACAACCCCAGCCTCAAACAGTTTCAAGTTTAAACTTTTCATAAACAATACATCAAGGACCTCTTTACATGTTTCCAAATACAACATTTTACACATAAGGTTCCAACATTAAAGCCTCTTTCAACAACCTCTTAAATATAAATATAACAACAGCAAGTGAAACATTTCTAGAGACTTTAAAATAACAACTTATATATATGCATACATATACATATACACAACAGATGTCTGTGTCTGTTTTTTTAATCTGTTAACTGGTAAACTCACTGTGCACAGATGTCTGTTTTCAGGGGTGACTTGGGAGCACTGCCTGAATAAGTGACTTGCTCAAGAGTCACACAATAGGCTGAGGGAATTCAGGCTTGGAAGTAAGCAGCATATAAACAGCTCATAGCTTTAATCCTCTGCGCTAACTGCCAGCCTTAGTTTTTGTATGCCTTGGAATATGCCAAGGAGTATAAACACTAGACCTGATAGTTGAGCTCATCCTGATATTACGATTTGCTCAAATTATTTTGTTTACTCACTGCTAAGACTGTTAACACATGGCAAGTGACCCAACCCTAAAGTATCATAAATAGAGTCAAATCAGAGTAATGCATCCCATATCAACTTCTCTTTTGCTTTCTTCTACTCTTCTATGTCTATTCTAACAAGAATCCTTTCTCTGTACAAATGTCTATTTTCTTGTCCACATACCTGATAGCTTGTCCTGATTTAAGCCTGTAGTTGTCATTTTTGTCTGAGCAACTGTGCTTGACATTTCATCTGCATCCTCATTAGTATTCTTTGTGTTAGTGTGGGTGGTCTGTGAGTCTCTGTATGTAAGACTAAACACCACTGATAGCCGCATTGTTTTCTAGGCCTATACCTAGGGTTGCCACCTTTTCAAATGTCGAACGTGGGACATATTTTGCAGAAATGTCAGATTTTGCAGGACTTAACATTCCCTTGACTAGTACAAAGGATATAACTTCACTTTTTTTGCCAAAATAACATCTTATTTTTGTAGCATTTGAGTTGCTTATGCTATTTCATATAACATTTAGGTTTTTCATATAAAAAAATAACTGTTTTATGCAACTGTTAGAAAACTTAAGAAATATTTTTATCCTAAAATCTCAGGACATTTGCCATTTCTTTGATTTTTTCACAGGACACAACTGCCCAAAGAGGGACTGTCCCTCGCAAAGTGGGACAGGTGGTAACCCTACCTATACCACCTTTTGTTTGCAGTAGACACTAATCTTCAGATTGCCTCCAAACAGCCAAGCAATCCCCTTGTGCAGCTTGAAATGAAATACCACGACACAAAAATCACCATTCGATCCTGTCCAATAACAGAGCCAGGACACTTCCAGTCCACACAGTCAACTATTTTGTAATACACTTTTTCTACAGTTTCATACTTCATATTTGATGGATGAAATTGTTTTCATAAAGTTCTCTGAATTCTGTTAGGACATTCTGATGTATTAATGTTTCTTTGCCCATGTAATACTGAAATGTGCTCTCTAACACAAACACTTTTAAAGCAGTGTAAAGGAATTCAGGGAGTACAGAGAGAAGTTTGGATTTCTGAACAAATACAAGTGTTACAGACTGTTACCACAAACACTGTACACGGAACTGTTTGCCGTCACTGCTTAGTTTCAGGACTGTTTCCCAGTCAAGTGAATTGCTTCATGTGACCTTCAACATGACTTCAGTAAGAGGGTAACACATTCTGAGTCCACTCCTTCAGGTACTATATGCTGCTTTCATCTTTGTTTCAGTATTGAATTTAGCTGTCCAATTCTTCCTCTAATTATGTGGTCATATAGAAATGGCGATGAAAAGAGGATATGGGACAGGTGGAAAAAGGAAAGGGGAGGTAGGAATGTAGAGGAGTTAGAATGTTAAATGCATTTAAAAGGGAAAGAGAATGCTTAATAGGCTTATTGTATCCTTCTGCCATTAAGCAAATTTACAGTAATATACAGAATGTCCTAGCATTTTTAGACACTGAACAATCATGATCTGGAACCAGCTTAGCTTTTGGGGCCTGTTTGTTAATAAGTTCTGTTTGCTGGTTAAGCAAAAGTGGGGCTAACCTAGTAGCATTAATGTAAATGATGTACCTCACCTAGCATGAATAAACAGCATCTCACAAAATATTTTTTTCTTGCTTATTAAGTGTCATGGTGAAGTTTTCTTAATTAATGGACTGGCTTTAATTTCATGGTTTGTTACATGATTGGCATTGTAGCACTATACTTCATGAGCTGTGAATGGTGTCATTTCATCTTGAGGTTAGACCACTTAACTTTCTTTGGCAGAATCTGCAGCACTTCTTAAACATTACATATATTTTGTCAGAATGAGACTTTCTAATTTAAGGGCTTCCTAGCTTCCCTGCAAAGGTTAAATCTATGTTATGCCCTGGAAGGAGGGAGTTTCATGTGTATGCCTTTTACTAAGTACCAGACTACAGTACACAAACTTCATCTACGGGAAATAATCTATTCTGTGTGGAATGCATTTATGCATTATCATTTTTTTCCTAGTTTTGAACATACACTTTATTTCAGATTCATAAGGACACACACCTGTACTGATTTATCTATCCAGCAGTCTGTCTTATCTATCTATCTATGTATCTATCTATCTATATTTTGTGATGATTGAGGGTGTTGTTGAAGGCAGTATAATATGAGTTTAGCACTCTGCTTAATTTTACTAAATTTCAAATGGCTTTATACTTTTGCTAGCAATGTATTTTGGCTGAATTCAAAAGAAGTGTATGCGTTTCCCTATGCAGCCAATAGCAAAGGGTTAAAGCCAAAGTTCAAATCAGGTGTTACAGACTCTGATGTTTACTTTTTGTTTATTTATGCTCATCTTAACTCGATGCTTTCTTAAACAAAATCTAATGTATTAAATGTTGGTACAATCAGTAACACCATCACCTGACCACTAGAAAACCTAAGAGGAATACTCTAGAGTACCCCTAAAAGTAACTGTGCAATGTCTATCATTAATTTTGTTAGCACATTGTAGTGTAACTTAAGACTCCTGAAATAAACTATGAAACTGCCCCTTGGAGAGAGATGTTCAAGTTCTATTCCCTCAGTTAGTTATACCTAGTAAGCAGACGTGCGCGTGCGCACACACACACACACACACACACACACACACACACACACACACACACACACACACACACAAGGTTGCCTTTCACAAATGCTGTCTGTACTACAACTACTAAACTTGTACAGAGTATTGCTGTCCTGTAATTTTGACCTACCAAGCAAGGGCTGATTGCCTATACCTTTATGGTATCACACTTATGGCCACTTCTTTCTGTCACTGTCACTTTCCACCCATATGCAAAGTAGGTTTTGCAGTCTTTGTTTCACAGCTTTCCCTCTCTTGTGTCTATCCAGACCTGCATTTCATAATGCTAAATTAACTGGTATGTGTATTTTTCAGTTAGTACAGATTATTGTAATATTTCAGACCATGTGCTGAGATGGGCCATTTCATCAAAACAGGGATTCTTCTCAATGTTGTACAGACTTAGAGGCTGTTGTATTATGTAAGGAATGCAGAGGCAAATGGGGGTTGTGGGGTGTTTGCCCCCATTTAGCCTATAGTTTCTTTTTTATTTTATTTTTAACCCCAGTTTCAAAAAACTGTTCTGTTGTTGAATGTGGACTTGAATCTTCATACCATAACTATATAGGCGCACATTAGACACTCTGCATACCCATAAGGAACTCAGCACAAGATGAAGCTTGGAGTGTTCTATTTATCAGAAATGCATGTGCCTACATCAGAGCACATCTGTATTGACTACTGTTTGTTCGAGTTTTTCTAATTGACTGCCTGCTGCTCCCTTGTTGCTGATTAGTGTCTTTCCCCTTTAGGTGGGTGTTGCCTAGTATATAAGGAGCTTAACTGGATGGGCTGGTGGTATATTACTGCTAAGCTTATTGAGATTCTGGGGGATTCTGCTTTTCTACCTGGATTTGTTTGCATATTGCCTGTTTCCCCTGTGGACTAACCTGCTGTGCTAAGTGCAGCAATGTTCTCCAAATTGTATTTTACTTATAGCACTATGGCATTTAATTCCATCCACTTGTCACAACATCATAGGGTGTGCCTACAGTTTTCTACATTTCTTAATGCTTTTTGTGGTTAAAACTGTATGTTGTGATCTGGTTCATTTGATGAACTGTAGGTCATTTGAGGGCTCCTTCTACTTAATCATTCACCAGCTAGGTAATGACTAATATCTGGTCATGCATGGCCTCTGTTGACATGGGTTCTCAGTTTGTTGTGTCCCCTTTGGTGGCCATGCTGCCTGCTTTAGAAACCCTGAGGCGGTGAAACAGCTACTTCATGCCGGCAATCAGAATGTGTTAATTCTACTTGTGTAAGTTGTAAATATTTGCAATATATATAGAATCTAATCTCTCACTCACTACACATCAGTAAGTAGCTTTATAATAATATCACAACCACCAAATAGACCATCTTTTGCCAATGTTGTAAAGAAAGCATTACCTAAGCTACTAAAACCTCATTTGAACAAAGTTCAGGCTCATAACACTAGTCACCTTAACACATCTTCACTTGTATCTTCGTCCACAACTAAAGTGAGTTACCTTGGCTCCATGCTTACTCCCATAACAACTTCAAAGACTATAGACACAAATGCTAATTTATTAATAATAACTGACTACATATTAAGACACTCTGATGCTCCAATGACTAGGCTATGTAAGGTTACGCCCATGATCAACTGTCTCTCTAGCCCCATGATTTGGAATATGATCAGAGCCCTTAGGTCAATTTATTCCATGTTTGAGTATGATCTCATTGTTCTGACTATTGAGGAGAAAAACTCTTAGATGACCAACCCTGAGGGGATGCAGAGAGATGTAGTTGAGCTCTATATGTGTCTGTGTATCTGTCACATGAAGCACTTGCCTTGAGCAGTTTCTTGGCTTTACCAAGAATGATGACACAGTTTCAAACAAAAATAATTGATTTCAACTGGCTTATTAACTGATGTCATTCTATAGGAATTTAATGTGTGTCAGGATGGGAAGTGAATACTGACTAGCTGTCCTGCTTTATCAGGGATGGTCTTTGACTGGCTGCCCCCACACACACACACACAGAGCTGTCATATATTGGCTAAGCCCTTATCAGTGCTTTTTTTAGGCAAAGTTCATTTTTAACCATCTAAACATAGAACAGTCTAAGGTGGTCAGCATTAAGGTGTCTCTGCTCAATTCTGTGAGTCTGAATAATAAACTGCCTGATTTGGAGGCCTTTGTGTTATTTGAGTACATTCATATCTGCTGTTACAGAACCTTGGTATCAATGTTGTGATAATACTCCCTCTATAACAAGGTACAATGCCTATCATGCCTATCACTCTTTTAGAGTGCTTGGGGTGGTGGTGGAATAATTGTTTTTAATCTGCACAAGTATTACCTCATGAAAAATATTTCAGGATTCTGAATTTGAGATCTTTGACATTTTGGATACATTTGGGAAAGTCATTTGTCATCAAAGACCTCTTTCATTTTTTCATTGCCGAGTACAGGTCCCCTTTAAAGTCATCTGAGGACCATAGTAGGTACCTGACAAGTCAGATTCCATATCTACAAATCCCAATGCCCTAATTCTAGGTGATGTCAGTTGATATCCTAACACATCTAGCAATAAATAAACTCGGTGTTGTCTAGACCTCATTAACACAAATTTCCCAAATTCTCACGAGAAGGAGAAATAACACATGAACTTGTCCTTACAAATGCTGTCTTTGACTACACACCTACTTATTGTTATTTCCTCCTTGATCAGTTCTGACCACCAGATTGTCATTCTTCCCTCCAAATTAGTACCAAACTGCCAACAAATTCAGCTACATTTAGGGACTATTCCAGGCTACCCTTATATCTTTATCTGAGAGCCTTAAGAATTTCAAAAGTGCTTTGTCTCTGCTGATCAGATCTCTAAAACTGCAACATTTTCCTATGATTTTTACAGCCATCTCAATATATATTTATAGAAAAGTCAGTACTTATTAGGCATAACTATGGTGGGAAATTCAGCTGTAAAATTCAATGGTGTAACTCTCAGATAACAGATTTTATGTTAGGAGGAGAAAATTATATGGTTCATACAAACAATTTTCTAACATCATCAAAAGGGTGAGTATGAACAAGTCTGCAAGGATTTTAAATGCATTATTAGGAGGATTGAATATGGGATGATCAAAAGGCTTTTTCAACTGTATTGGAAGTATCAGAAGCAATGATCCGTACTGCACCAGTCTTGAATTGAATGACACTATCTGTTCTGACATCACAACCATAGCAAATCCTGACTGCCAAATTAAGCTCAATTCTTCCCCCTGCTTCACTGCCAATGCTCCCTCACTTGAATCTTTTAAGACTGTTCATCCCATTGTCACCATGCCCCAGATCCTGGAAGCTATTGCCAAAGCTAAAAATAACAGCTCCGCGGGCCCAGATAACATAGCAGGGTATCTTGAATTTAGCACAAAATATATTAATGCTGAACTCCACAACAGTCTATGTGTCTAAACTTTGGAGAATACTAGTTAAAGTACTTCTATATAAGTGTTTCATTGTAAGTCACTCTGGAAATTTTCATTCTATTAGCTTCACTGGTGTTATTTATAAAATCATGCAGTGGATCTTAGCCACTTTCATAACAGTGAAACTGGTAACTTGTAAACTCTCAACCTCAGTACGTTTTTTAAGGGGCATGCCTTGCTTGACCAATATGGTTGATATTTTTGAGGAAGTAATTGATGTCATTGATGGGATCATTTTGTCCATGTTACTTATCTTAACTTTGTTAAGGTGCTTAATACAGTTTTCTATGCAGACATTGTTGATAAACATATTAGCTTAAACATTAACCTCTATATTACCTGATGGATTATTAACTGGCTCTCTGATCATGCACACAGAATGAATGCTGGTTGTACCTTCTCATCTAATGGAACAGTCAGTAGTGAAGTCTCTCAGCACTCCTGTTTTCTTTGGCATCTATGTCTCTGCTGTGGAGACAGATATCGGAAGTTTGCAGCAGGCCAAGTTTGTGGATGGCTGGAACTGGATGTCATTACTGATTCCCCCTCAGACTCATATTATCTAAGAAGGATTAGAAAGTGTAGTCACATCTTGGAAATAAGCCTTACTCACAGATTATGACATAAATGAAACTCACTTAAGATTGATACAGTCATTAGATATCTAGGCCCTTTCATTGGTAATTAACTGCCCTTTGATCAGCAAATATCAGTTACAGTGAGGAAATCTTTCTTCACTACCCAGTTAATTATCAAAGAGAGCTTCAATTGGTTTTCATTCCTTCTATATTCCCCTTAATAGGCCGATCACTGAATATAACACTCTAACTGGTAGTATCTTACTAAACATGTAAGTAGCCTGGAAGTTAGTGCATAGAATTAAGGTTCTGTGCTGCTAATGAGCAACTTCCTGCAATCAAGGAGGCATGATTTGATTCTTTCTACCTCAATGTACCTGATTTGTGACTTCGATCACTTTTCCCCATCTCATATAGACACTTACATGAAGATCTCCATCTTGCTTTTCAAGCTAAGAAAGATCCTGTTTTATTAGATCTTCTCCACCTTGGTTACACTGATAATGTTAGGAAATGCTCACTTCAAAACTTTCAAATCTTGTTGAAGCATAAATAGGACTTCTTAGAGAGATAGGCTCAGTATCCACTGGATTCTCTACACCTGAAACAGCCTTTACCTACATAATATCATAGGTGATTACTAGGCTAATTGCACAAGAGCTTTTACAAGCCTAGCCAATAATACCCAGGATATGGCAGTATTTTACCTTAATTTCCCAGATATGGAATGGGGTAGTATCAGCGTAGTGGCTCTTTGGGTTTTGGAGCCCTGAGTCATTTTACTGATTGCCTCTGTCCATGAGGGACATGAGCAGTACACCAGGAGTGAATTTACAGTTCCCAATGCATTTATCCAAATTCTTTTTGACGACAGTGAGGAACAGGCTTTGTTTTATGAAGATAGGAAGTTTATTCCATAAACAAGGTAGCATTTGGGATACAAATTTATCTATCTCTTACTAAAGTCCCTGTCACTATACTCTGTATCATATAGACTTCTTAGGGGAGACTTATGCTTGGCTTACAGAGCAATCTCAGAACCAAACCTAATGAACTTGCTGCATATCCATAAATCAAACTGGACTACGGCTACCTGTTCCAGGGACCTAAATATGGCCTGGGACTTAAACAGGACAAGCTAACACATGCAATCTCCATAGCCCTCCACACCACATACCATGCATAGTCCACACACCTGTATCTCACAGCCACTAAGGCTTCCCCATAAACCCAACATGTTAGTCATAGGAGACTCCATTGTGAGACACACAGATGTGCCTCTCACCAGGCTGGATAAGGAGAAAGTCATGGTTAGTTGTCTGTCAGGTGCCAGAATCCACCATATCACATACACACTCAAGTCACTCAACAACAGGCGCTGTTATGACCCTGTCATAGTCCATGTCGGCACGAATGACTTGAGATTTACCTCTCTGGACAATATGAAGAAAGACATGATTGAGCTCACTGATTATGTGTCCAGGCAGGTATGTCCCTAGCCTTAAGCAGCATTCTGCTGCCACCCAGAATGATGCTCCAATACAAAAAGAAAATGATTGACTTTAACAATTGGCTTAGTTTCTGGTGTCATTTCAGGGGGATCCAGTACCCGACAGCCTGGGAAAATATGATCAACAGCCCACGATGCTTTGCCAGAGATGGTCTGCATCTGTCTCACTTGGGCTTCAGGCTTCTGGCAAAGGCTCTTCCCTCCCCCCAGTGCCTTTTTTAGGAAAAGTACTGAGATCAATAAAACCAACATAAAAATTTCAAAAAACATAAATTAAAGGTCATGCTGCTAAACGGTAGGAGTCTAAACATGAAACTACACTCATTGCCAGCATTCTTAACCCTGGAAAATGCTGACTGTGCAGTCACAGAAACCTGGTTCAAAGCTGTGGAGAGCACCCCAGCCTTACCTGGTTACTCATCCTGTCATACATTCAGACTCCAAACTGTGAGCAGTAAAGCCAAAGGAGGTGGAGTTTCAATATACATTAAAGACATACACATCTCCAGGCTTGTCAAACAGTATGACACACAGGAGACACTCCAGGTGCAGTTAACCATTGGCAAGACTCCTATTCAAATCATAGCTAGCTACCGGCCCCCAAATCCAACTCAAGATGCCCAATCCCCATATTTGAACCTATTCAAATCTATCAAGATTCAACCCTTTACCCTGATCCCGAGTGACTTTAACATCCCAAACATAGATTGGAAGAACTACTCATGCCAGAACACAAATGCCCAGAGATTCCTCGATTTTCTCAAGGCAAATGCCTTGGAACAGCTATTCAATAACGCCATAAGAGGTGATAATATCTTGGACTTAGTATTAACCAACATGAGTAACCACTGCAGCATCCCTATAGTATCATCCTCCCTGGTAAGCTCCAACCATAAAGTGGTCACTTTCGAAGTCACCATATCCCCCAACCCACCTCTAGCTAGGATCAGACATAAAAAACTTCTCCAAAGCTGATTACAGCCTCCTGAGGGATGGTATAAACAGCTTCACAGCCCCCTTCCCTTCTGTAGGAACTGACACCAATATCCAAAACTACACCGAAACACTATATGAACAGTTAAATAGTTGCATGGAATCAGGAATAACCGACAGGACTAAATTATCCTCCGCAAGGAAGAGTAAACCTGTCTAGTGGACATCTGCAATAAACAAACTCTATAACTATAGAAAAAAATTGCTGTCCAAGAGCAAGAAGGGGCAGGTGCCCAACTGGAAGTAATGTCTCCTTAGCCTGAACAAGCAAATAAGAGGACTAGTGAAATCCTCCAAAGCAAACTTCGAGTCCAAATTGGCCATATACACTAGAGATAATCATACGGCCCTCATCACATATGTCTGCAACCTCAAAGGAAGCAACCTGATCTGTTCAGAACTGGCGGTCAAGGACACCACATATACAAATGCCGTAGATATAGCAAACTTGCTGGCTAACAGATTCAGTGAAAACTTCAACCCTCTGTCCCCCCATCAGTAAATCAGGACATCCCAGTACCTGCTCCTTTCCCCTTATATCTAGACAACAGATCATCACTGCTCTCTCAAAGGCAAAAGATACAGCCTCCATGGGACCCGATAACATACCAGGCTGCATCCTATGTGAACAGAGATAGGATCTTGTAGCACCATTAGATGCCCTATTCAACCAAAGCCTGAGTACCAGCTTCATCTCAGCTAAGTGGAGGACAGTCACTCTCATCCCTTTACACAAAGGTGGAGCATCCACCAATCCGGGAAATTATAGATCCATCAACCTAACTAGCCTCATCTGCAAAGCCATGGAATGGATTATCATGGACCTCATTAACAAGGACATTGGTAACCTCCAAACACTCAATCCCACACAGTTTGGCTTCATCAATGGGTGGTCATGTCTGCTAAATCTGGCCGACTTCTTTGAGATAGTCACCAAAGCCATGGATGAGGGGAAGACGATGCACACCACCTACTTTGACTTGGCCAAAGCCTTTGACACTATTCCCCACTTGGGCATAACTCTCAGAACTAGGCATCAATCCATATGTTACCAGATGGGTAGCAAACTGGCTCACTGATAGAACCCACCTAATCAAAATAGGGGAAGTCACCTCAAGCACTAGACCTGTAACAAGCGCCATACCTCAGGGTTCGGTTTTGGGGCCTCTGTTATTTGAGATATGCTTTTCTGATGTGCAGGCCAAAACTAGTTGGTTATGGCTGACCAAGTTTGCAGATGACTGCAAGCTGGGTGCTGTCATCAATTCCCCTAGTGATGTGGACATCCTCCAAGAGGGTCTCACTCAAACAAATGACTGGTGCCAGAAACATGGCCTCAAGCTGAATACAAAAAAATGCATCATCATCATCCCCTTTGGCGAGAGTGACATCCCCACAAATTACCACATTAATAACAGCGTCCTAAGCACAAAATCAGTCTTGAGGGATTTGGGCACCCAGGTTGATAACAACCTCACTTTTGACCACCATGTTGCTTCTGTTGTACGTAAAGCCTTCTATATGGCCCACCTCATAAGCAAGGGTATCTCATCCAGGGACAAGAAGGTCATAACATCCCTGTATTCTTCTCTTATAAGGCCAATTATTGAGTGCAATGCCCCTTTCAGCATGTACCTCACAAAGTACATGCAGCAGCTGGAGAGACCACAGAGGTTTCTCACCAAGAGAATGCAGGGCCTCAAACATCAAACATACACAGATAGGCTAAAAGCCCTATCTTCTACTCAGTTTCATACTGACTCCTCAGAGGTGACTTCTGTCTCGATCACGGACCCCACCTTGATGGGACTGCTGCACATCCACAAGTCAAGCTCCACCTGAGTAACTCACATGTGTGGCCTCAACCTGGTCTGTGACAGCAACAGGACTTGTTGACGGGACAGATTTGTGTCCCAGAGACTCCTGCATCTATGGAATAGACTCCCTCCCCACGTCAATCAGAGTACCTCTTTACCCCTTTTTAAGCACAACCTAGATAACTGGATGGGAAACAGAAAATATACCCCTGAGATTCCACCTGTGTCCCTGCTGGACAGGGGGATTGGGTGCTGATTTGTCTAAACATGGGCTAAACTCTTGGCTAAGCTTATAAGAGCTTCACGGCGAGTAGCCTAGTAACCTCCTATGATCCTATGATCCTATGGAGGGACAGATTTATCTCCCAGCAACTGCTGTGTCTTTGGAATAGGCTACCTATTTATGTGAAACAGAGCACCTCTATCACACTGTTCAAGAGGAAGCTGGAAGCGTGGATGGAGCACTGTAAATTCTTACTGGGAATAGTGTCCACAACCCTCTTGGACATGGGCAGCTATTACTAAATGCAATCTTGGGTATTAACTAACATTTCTGTGGTTTTACATTGAGATGAAACAGTTAGGCTTGAAATGACCTCCTAGTTAGTAGCCTAGTAATCTCTTATGATCCTATGAAAGCTTCGGCCAGGTCTGGATAACTGGTGTGTACTGTTTTACCCACATCCATGGCCTTGGTGACTTTCTCAAAGTAGTCCATCAGACTGAGCAGGCAAGACCTTCCCTTACCAAAGGCAAACTAAGTCTTGTCCAGTGTTTGGAGAGTTCCTATGTTGTTATTGATTAGGTCCATGATAATTCTCTCCATGGCCTTGCAGATAAGACTGGTCAAGCTTATGTATCTGCAGTTCCCTGGGTCAGTTGATAGGCCCTCCTTGTGCAGAGGGATGACTGTTGCAGTTCTCCATTCCTGTGGGACAAAGCCCATTGGGAGGCTGTGGTTAAAGAGGGTTTCTAGTAGCTATTTAAAAAGCATCCTGAAATGTGGTTAAAACCTTCTTATTGTAAAATAAACTTGTTTTGCACTCAAGTGCAGTAACAAATGCTTTACAACAAAAGGCAGAACTCCTGCAGTATCAGCAATTCTTGGAAATAAGTTCACAAACCTTGTAAAAAGTTCCCAAATACAGAACAATGTATGCAAATACAGGAGAACTTCTACAAACACAGAAATACTTGTTAAATAGTGCAACATGTCAGCCTTCTTCAACAGTTTTGGTTGATTGGATAGGTTCATGTAAATTTACCAAGGAATAAAAATATTGCCATTATCAATGAGGGAGGTAATTCTACCAGTTAAATGGAACTGTGAAACTGCGTTAGTACTTGGCAGTGTAGGTTCATTTAGCTCTGATCTTTACTAACTGTATTTACAAAGTCATTGGCTAGACACAGACATTCATTATCTTTGTTAAAAAGTGGCTGGCTTCTTAATGAAAGCCTAAACAGGTAAGAAAATCTTAAAAGCAGTAAATGAATATACATTGCTTGTAGTTTCATCCACTTTCAGCAGCATGCTAAAAAGTCTTCAAGATTCATTAAGCAAAGTCTGTAGGCTCATTACAAACTCAAACAAGAAACAAAACCATTGTCTTATCTAATATTATGCAACCTGATTCTGCAATAATCTGGGAACCAATTTTTCCACTGACACCCATATTTGCACACATATCAGCCTGGGGAACTGCAAACCACTTGACAGAATTCATGTAAATGCAAATCAAAAACTGCACAATGCTAATTCTGTACATTCTTCACAAGTTACTGAAATTTAGTTCTAAACCTTGCTCAACCTCTATCCCATTTCTATGAAAGCATTACTTGCAATGTGGTCTTTTACAGATCATTGTAAAACATGGCTATTTAATGAGTAGGAATGTAATGTCACATGTAATTAACAGTGGCCATGTATTTTAGTCCTGCATGTAAATCAAGTAAGATCACTGGTCTAGATGCCATCTTCATTAATATTATCAATCACTACATGTATAGTTTTTGAGTTTTATGAATGCCTGTCTTCAAAATGTACTAAAACACTTATTTGTTAGAAATGTAATAGTGACAGAGTACTTTGCCTGGGACTTATTAGATGAATGACTGTATTATTAAAACTGTAAAGATCAGATCATCTGTTCTTTATCCCTAGATTAGTTATTGTCAGTATCTATGCTAATATTACTGCTGAATTGTGATTTTTGGCATGGCAGAAGACTGCCATTCAATTTGACAGCCCTGAATTCAGGATTTTAAGCATGGCTTCTAAGTGAACTAATGCAGTGGTGACAAAGGACTTCAAATGTTGCAAAAGTAAAAGGGACATATTTAGCTCATGAATCACACCCTTTAAATGTTGCATGTATTGTGTGTGTGTGTGTGTGTGTGTGTGTGTGTGTGTGTGCGTGTGTGTGTGTGTGTGTGTGTGTGTGTGTGTGTGTGCTTGTCTTGTGTCCATCCTATTCAAGTTGGGCTTCTAGTGTGGGTCATAGTGTTCTAAAAGGTTATACTTTGCATTATCAAGATGTCATGTCTGGAAAATTGCTCTAGTGGTCACAACCTTTCACAAGTGGTAAATAGCCTGTGCTACAATGGCACAGATTTAAAAAAGTTTTTTTTTATAGGGGGCAAGTCCCTCTGCATCCTTCACATGGGGTCACGCCCCCCAACCACACACACACACACACACACACACACACACACACACACACACACACACACACACACACACACACACACACACACACACACACACACACCTTAAATATACCAATTTTACAGTCACACAGCATTCAGAAAGGGAGAAATGTCCCAAAACAACACACAGTGGCCTTCAGCAATCATTTGCTTTGATCCAATGTGATCAGGTAAGTGACTGCCAACAGACCAGTCATTGAGGAAATATAGGATAGCAATTCTAAAAACTTTATTAGAGTACTTTATCACATCTAATATAAAATAATGCAGAAGCATTCTATATTTACAAAATAACTAAATAATGTAAATAGCAATATAAATGCCACTTGTCTTAATTAATTATTGCTTTCCCCATGGTTATAAACCCATTGCTTTTGGCTGTGTTGCTTAAGAAACTGAGTAAACAGTGTTGTATATCAGCAGTGCTTATCTATTCACTTTTTATACTTCAGGAGCCCTCTGTTTGATACTGTTAGTTATCACATGAGAGAGCCAAGTGATTAAGTCCAGCTGCCAGCAGAGTGGGAGCCTAATGTCAATCATTGCTTTCCCACCTTGTCAGCATATCACCACTTTTATACCCACTTGTCTTCACTCAGTTTCTTGTTCTTTCAACAGCATCGGAAGGTATTCTCTGTACGCTTACACAAAATAAGTATACTTTTCAATAAGATACTCTTATATTTATCATAAATTGCCCCTTCACACTTACCTATTATATTGCCTTATTAAAAAAGCAAGTGCATACCCCACTCGATTTCACTGACATTTTATCAAAACCAGAAGTAATCATTTTATACCAATACCCCTTACCACATAGGTCATTCCCTTAAAGCCACACCAGGCTTATTGTAAAATCCTTATTTGTTATTCAACAAAACTGCTAATACAAAAATAAATTATCATGAAACCTTTGTATATTGTACTTAAAGCTTACACCAGTTACTCAAATACATAGAACATAAGCTGCTTCCTTTATATTAGCACAGCCATCCTTATAGATAGGAGAAGTAGGCAGCCATCTACAGTGCCATTCGGCCAGGGGTATTTTTCAGGTTTGTCTATTTATTTAGTTTCTTAGAGAAAAAAATGCTGTTGCCATGACATCTCTCTTTAAATCAGCTGTTTTGGCTTATAATTAAGTACCACAATTTCAGTGCTTTTGGCTCAATCCCACCCACAATTTACATAACAAATCAATATTTGTTGTGTAGGTTGTAGGTGGTACCACGCTAAAAGCTTAGACATTTTGAAAGTCAGGTTAAATGAAATGGCCACAGTAAGAAATGAAATAGCAGCAGAAAAATACAGACTGAATGATAAAATTAACTTCATTTTTTTTTCCTGATAGGAGTGGGTAGCAAGGACTAATATGTACTTGTGGGAAATAAATTAGAAATTGTCTTTAATTTTGCCTCATATTTTTGGTCTACTCTTCATAGCATTTGCAGTTTGGGGCAAATTGCTGAAGACTGCAGTCACTAAATAATATGAGACCTTTGAGTTTCAGACTTCATATTTTTCAGAAAAGGCATGCTAATGCATAACTGTTACTTTAGCAACTTTCCAGGTACAGAAGAGGAATATTTAAAATCTGTCTTTGATTTTGAGCTTTTGTCTTACACTGCAAGGTTGACAGATATTTGCATACACAGCTGTCTGGCCCTTATTTTATTTATGTATTTATTTTATAGGATTTGGACATATGAGATATACACAGACAAATTAGCTCTAATTGCTGAGGCTAACTGTGGAAGAAAATACTCTCTTTTGTTGTTTGATCATTATTTTGTCTTTGCAGGACTGTTATGTGTGGAAAAAACTTGGAATACTTTAATGTATGGCTACTATCTGTGTGGAGCAAAGCTGAAATACATTACATGGCCATCATTTTCTATCACAATGAAGTGTACACAGAAGTGGCTATAATTGCTCAATGTGGGTGTAAGCTGTCTGTTGATGAAAATAACTGACTCTTTGGTCTTTTGCTCAGTTCAAATACAGTCATTGATCTGGCTTTCCAGGAGTAAGTGTGCATTTTAGTGGCATAAGATGGAATACTTTAATGGGATTACTGTGTGCACGTCTGAAGTACATTAATATAACTTTTATTATTATTCTTTTTTACCATAATCAGACATTAGATAGTCAGTAGAGTGACTGTAATTGATGTGTAAAGAGTCTGTATATGGAGTAAAGTGAGTTGTGCTACTATATGATCACTTTTAAACAGTAGACACTTATCTTGCATGGCACAAGTAGTTTCACATAACATAATGTATCCACTGAAATCAGTGCAAAACTAGCACTGATATGGTTTATGCTGATGTATGCATTTTTTTGGGGGGGGTAATATATTTAAGAGTAAGAAATTGCCTATAATTTATTTCACTTTCCATCACTAACATCAGCATTGCACAAAATAAATTGCTAATTTTCATGGTCTGACAGGAGTAGGGTATGAGTGAAAGCAACTGCTCAGTGGCACAATGGGTATTATTGCCATGTCACAGTGTTTGGTTCTGGCTGATTTCCTGGCTGTGACTTCTGGGTGGAATCTGCATGCCCTCCCCTTCTATGTGTGTGCTTATCCATGTCTTCTAGTGTTCTCCAATACTTCGAAGATGTAATGTGGATGAAGTGGCATTTCTCCAATTTGCAGTATATATGTTTGCTGATATGTTTATAGGTTCATAGGTGTGTACTAGACTAATGGCCCTGGAGCCTTTACAAGCCTAGCCCATATGATTACCCTGGCATTGTGCCATCCAACCTTAGTTCTCAATGCCTCTGGTGAGTAGAGCCACTGGAGTAATCCCTGGGGTGAATTTTCTATTTCCCATCCACTCATCAAGATTTCTCTTGAAGAGGGTCAATGAGGTGTTCTGTTTGACATGTATGGGGCATCTGTTCCAGTTATGAACCTGTGCCTCCAGCACATTCTGTTGTTTGTGGTAATGAGGTTGAGGTCTCTGGAACGTGTGGTGCGGAGGGATTGAAATTTCTTTAGATGTAGCATGGCTATGTAAGTCAAGCAGAGATCACCTCTAAGTACCTTGTGATAGACCTGGCTTGTTAGCACTGGAATCATTTTGTTTGTGTGTGTGTATGTCCACATGGTGCTTGACCATGTCAGTAGTCAGCACATTCACAATAAAAACAGTTAACAAGTCATCTTTCAAAAGTAAGGCAGAAAATGCATTGCAGATCATTCAGACTTCCAGAGCTTCTGGGGGTCTGGCAGGCCATACACCCAAGATGTATAAGCAGATTTTTACACAGTATTAGTAGTGGCCTCTGCCTTGAACCACACTTAGTCTAATACTGGCTCTGTTCATATTTGTGCACAGAAGGCTGATGGACCTTATGTGGTAACTGAGTAGCTGGGGAAGTTCTAGCCATTGTAGTTTCCTTAGAGCTTGACAGTGATGGTTTCTTTTTTTTTTTTCAAAACAAGTTTATTGTTTTAACATATAAGAGAAATATCATAACAATTTTATACAAATAATTAAAAATAGGTATTATTATAATATTCAACAAAACAACTAAAGTATTTACAAAGACATCCACTACAATCAGATCAATTAATTAAACTAAAATACTGTGCTATTGAAATTAGAATTTTTTTAACAAATTTTGTAAATTATCCCATACAATAAAATGTGATGTTTTTCTAGTTGTTCTCATTCTAATTGTGCTTATTTCCATATGACACATTATATTCATAACATTTTTAAATTCATTGAACGAAGGAGGTGTATCTGAAATCCAATTTCTAGTTATTATTTTCCTAGCCACTGCTAGGATAGACCATAACAAGGGAAGCTTAATCTTTTAACAGATTGAGGTACGGTGTGTTGAATAATATAAGAGACTTAGAAATAATGAAATTATCTGTAAAAGAGCCTGCAAAATTCATTAATTGACTTCCAGTATTCTTTCAACTTCATACAGTCATAAAACATATGAGCCCAGTCAGCATTAATTTCTACATTACATCTCTTACATAGATTATCTTTATTATTAATTTTATACATCATCAAAGGTGTATAAAAGATCTATGTAAAATTTCCATGTATAAAGTCTCCAGACAATGGAAGATGTAGTTCTATAAGCAGATTCCAATATATATTGTTTATCTTGTTGAGTTGGTGGGTCCCCATTAATAGAGGTGAAATAATTCCAGTATGAATCTACATTGTAAAAAGTTTCTTGTCTGATAATTTTATGTATATATGAAAGTTTACCTTTATCAGAAACTTTATGCTGTAAATTTATTATCAAGTAATCAATCAGTTTTGGAATAGATTCTTTAACTGTTATAGACATTAGATCTATTCTATCAATGAGATGTTGTCTAAAGATCTGAACCTCTAACCAGCAAGTTTCTCTTAGATCAAATTCTTGTTTTAAGAAATCTAGATTTTTAACTTTATTATCAGATATCAGCTGATACCAGTACTTTAGATTATTATCTATAGCTAAATGAGCTCCTTCAGAAGTAGATGACATAAGCATACCCTGAGTATAAATTATAGGAATACAATAAAATTCCATTCCCTATACTTAGGGTGCATGAATATAAAGTTACGATAACTAATAATAATATTTAATGGGTAACAGACCATATGTTTAGGTGTAATAGGTGAAGTACAAAATTCCTTTAGCAACCACAACATGGAGTTATTTATAATCATATTTTTATGTGTTAAGGAGATTTTCATGAAGTGCATACTAATTAGCTCCCAATAATCTTTCCATTTTGCGACATATGACCGATCTATTAATAAAGTAATAACTTTTATAATAGAAGAGATAATATATAAATTAAAGTCTGGAAAAGAAATACCCCTTGAGACCAGCTATTAGTATGTTTCTTTAATGCAATCCTAGGTCTATTAGGTGCCCATAAGAAATTTAACATTAGTGTATTCAGTTTCTTGATAGTTATTTTTGTAGGTGAAAGTATTATTGATTGTATTAAGTATAAAATCTTGGGGAATATTATCATTTTAATAATTGTAAGTCTCTCCTCCATAGTAAAAACATATTATTCCAGGTATTAAAAGATTTTGTATATTAAGAAAACAGGTATTACAGTTATTATATATAATAGATTTAATATCTTTAGATAGTATTATACCTAAATAAGTTATCTGACCTGAGTTGGGTACATATTTAGTAAAATCACTAATGAGAGTATTTTTCGTGTATATATAGGTAGTATTTTAGTTTTCTTCATTGAATATTAAACCAGAAATACTTTTAAAATTCATAATTTTATCAAATAAAGACTGCATAGAAGAATTAGATCCTGCTGATGTAATTAGAACATCATCTGCAAAAGTTGAATTTTTGATGTTGTATTTTCTTCTATTTCAAAACCCTCTATGTCAGTACTGTTTCTAATCAAATTAGCCCAAGGCTCCATTACTAAAGTGAATAATAGTGGAGAAAGTGGACATCCTTGCTTTGTACCTTTAAGAATGGGTATTTTTGTGAAACATATGTTCCTACCTTAATATAAGCCAGCGTTCCTTTGTATAAATGCTCAATTAAATTTACAAATGCATCAGAGAAATTTGTGCATTTCAGTAAGGTAAACAGATAGTCCCAACTTACTGAATCAAATGCTGAACCTATATCAAGACTAATAAGTGTTAAATCTTTCTTTTTCCTATTTGCAAAATCAATTAATGTTAAAGTTCTTCTTATATTATCAAAAGTATTTCTATTTACAATGAAGCCCATCTGATCTATGTCTATAATGCGGGGATAATTGTCTTCAATCTATCAGCAAAATACTCATAAACATTTTATAATCAACATTAAGTAATGAGATAGGTCGATATGAAGAACATCTAGTTGGATCTTTATTAGGTTTTAAAATTGGTGAAATAAATGTATATTGCCAAGATGGGGGTTATTAACTCAGTTTGGGCCAGAATAAAAACCTTATGTATTAATGAATATGTAGTTTTAGAAAGGATTTTATATATCTCTGGTATAATACCATCATTACCGGGTGCTTTGTTTGATTTAAGCTTATTTATTTGTGTAATAACTTCTGTATATGAAATACTCTTGTCCAATAGTTTAATCTGTTGTTTATTAAGCTTTTTATTCATGTTTGTGGTTATAAACTCCTTTATTTTATCTTTAGGTTCCATGTTAATGTTGTTATGGTTAATCTTGTGAAAGTGATTTCTAAATTCATCCAGTATTTCTGGTATACTAGAAACATTCTTCTTTTTCCTTAGAGAAAAGATTTCTTTGATATGGTTTTGTTTATTCAATCTTTTTGTTTTATTTTTAAGTCTATGTAAGTATTTGGGGCTTATTGAATAAGACAAAACTTGTATTTCTCTAAAGTTATTTTAACTTTATGAGTTAAAATTTCTTTGTATTTCTCATTTAGTTTGTTTATTTCTTCAATAACTTTCTTGTCCATAATATTTTCTTTATTATTATGTTTATAAGAGTCTAGTTTACTTTGAATATCTAACAATTCCTTATCCCAAGATTTCCTTTTGTTGTTATACCATCTGATACTTTGTCCATATAGATATGATTTTAAGGCATCCCAAACATAGACAATGGAGACTTCAGGAGTATTATTTATGTCTAGAAAATGTTGTACTTCTGAAAGTATATATTCTTTATAGTCTTTTAGCTGAGTTAAGTATGCTGGTATCCTTTTGATCTGAACATTATGAGTATTTTTATCATGAATTCAAAACAATTGAGTTATGATCAGATATAGGACATGAAATGATTTTGGAATTAATTAAATCTGTTACCATCTGGTTAGAAATAAAGACCCTATCTATTTTTGAATAAGTTTTGTATCTGTTAGAAAAAATGTGTATGGTAATGATTTTGACTCTATCTGATTATTAATATCATTCAAATGATAAGAATTAGCAAAATCATTTAAATGTTTTGCATTAGATGTAATTCTTCTTTTCTTTATAGTGGTAGTATCACTTTCATGTAGTATACAATTAAAATCACCAGCTAAAATAATATCCCTACAGAGAATGATATGATCTTATCAATATGATGTTTCACTGTATTAATACCAATTCCAGGTATCAATATACATTAATTAAAGTGTAAGTCTTTCCATTAATTTGTATTGTAACCATACAAAACATTCCTTTGTCATCCTGATAAGACTTAATGGTTTTAGGAATGGGCATACTTTTATTCCATAAAATAGCCACTCCTCTTTTTCTGAGTGTGCTCTGAACTAACCAATACTGTATACTTATTAGTGGCTAGTTTATCAATATCTTTTTCAAGAGATGGGTTTCTTGCAGGAAGACTAGATTGGCCTTGTGTAGATTAATGTATCTTATTAGGCTTGCCCTTTTACATGGATTATTCAATCCATTAATGTTTAAAGAAATTCCTTTTAAAGATGTCATTTGGCATTTTTAAAACTCAAGAATCTTATGATCGAAATAACAAATAACAAGATAAATAATGTTACATCTCCTCTTTTAGGTGTACCTTTAAATATAGCTGTATTTATTAAATCTCTTATGGGATTTTGTATAGGATTCAATTTTGTTTGTAGTGACAATGAGTGTACAAAATATATTGTGGATGTCAAAACTATATACATATAACAATGAACAAGTGAAAATAATGTAAGGATTAAACCTTGCATCCGCCTGGAGTTGAAAACTCCAACTTAGAGTATTTACTACTCAAGTTAACCCCTACCCTAAGCAGCAGTACCTCAGCTACCACCTTATCAATTTAATACTAGTTATATTTAACTGAGGTTAACAGTTTTCAATTCAATTATCTATCAAGACAAAACTACACATTTGGTAAAACAGCATCATATAAACTAAAATAAACTTTTTTTTTTTTTTAAAACTGTTCATACTATTATATAGATCTATGTAATATATAACACTTGTATTCTAATAGCATTCAAATAATCTTAATGTTAGAAATCAAGAGGAGAGAAAATTATGTTCTAACATTCATTTAAATCAAAAACTTTGGCTAATATGATTCAGACATTACATGCATTAAGATGCATCTATTTTCTGTCATGTGAATTCTATCAACAGCTTCCAAAAATCTTGAATTGTTTGTATATGAGCATTTACTTAAACTCATTATTGTCAATAGAGTAAAATATTGTATTCATAAAAATTATTATAAATCATATTGCATAGTTATGCAGATTCTCAGAAACACCTGCGTTATTACCTAAAAAAAAAGCCATCACACACATAAACACAGACACACACACATACACACACACACACACACACACACACACACACACACACACACACACACAGACACACACACACATACATACACATACACATATATACATACATACACACACACACACACACACACACACACACACACACACACACACACACACATATATATATATATATATCTGATCTCACTGAGTTGTGTCTTTGTAGAGCACTATCCTACTTGCTGTCCCTAGAATAAATCTGTCTGCTTTATACAAAATAATGCACAGCAAACACATATTAGTAACCAGATTTTACAATCATGCTAACCTACTGCTTTAAAATATATCACATGACATTTCTTCCAGAATAGAGTTATAAGATTATTTATGCTTGTCAATCAGATGAATTAAATGAGTTATAGTAAAGTATATGTTTGGGACACAAGTTTTTAACACAGATTATTATGCTACTGTTAAGTAGATTTTCAAAAACATTTAAATGTTTCATTTTCTATGCCTTCTAAAATAAGATATTTACTTGCTACAAGAAACTACATCATCTAAACTCATCATAACTGACACATTTTATGAATAGAGTACTTTTCCTGAATCTGTGGTGTGTCAGTGTGATAACCTTGTCAATGTTTATACTAACTGCTTTCAGTTTCTCTGTGAAAATTCTGTGAGTGAAGCTTCTGAGGAAACTCATGGACACTGTGCATGAGACAGCCCACATCCCAGATTGTCTCCCTTAATATTTTGGCGGGAAACTTATTAAAACTTGTGGCAAACATTCATTTTGTCAATAGAGTAAAATATTGTATTCATAGACATTATTATAAATCATATTGGATAGTTATGCAGATTCTCAGAAAAAAGCCATCACACACATACATACACACACACACACACACACACACACACACACACACACACATATATATATATATATATATATGATCTCACTGAGTTGTGTCTTTGTAGAGCACTATCCTACTTGCTGTCCCTAGAATAAATCTGTCTGCTTTATACAAAATAATGAACACATATTGGTAACCAGATTTTACAATCATGCTAACCTACTGCTTTAAAATATATCACATGACATTTCTTCCAGAATAGAGTTATAAGATTATTTATGTTTGTCAATCAGATGAATTAAATGAGTTATAGTAAAGTATATGTTTGGAACACAAATTTTTAACACAGATTATTATGCTGCTGTTAAGTAGATTTTCAAAACATTTAAATAAATGTTTCATTTTTATGCCTTCTAAAATAAGACATTTACTTACTACAAGAAACTACATCATTTAAACTCATTATAACTGACATATTTTATGAACAGAGTATTTTTCCTGAATCTGTGGTGTGTCAGTGTGATAACCTTGTCAATGTTTATACTAACTGCTTTCAGTTTCTCTGTGAGAATTCTGTGATTTGAAGATTCTGAGGTAACTCAAGGACATTGTGCATAAGACAGCCCACATCTCAGATTGTCTCTCTTAACATTTTGGCGGGAAACTTATTAAAAACTAGTGACAAACATTCATTTAGCAGTGTAAATGCATCTAAACATGACAGAACCTCCACAATGTATTCCACAGATCATCACAGCCTCTATGCAAGTGAAATTAAACTCAAAATTACCAACAAGCAATAAAACTCAGCATTCTTCTCCCAACTCAATTTTCATACAAATCCTATTATTCACTGTGCCCATACAGTCAAAATCATTTCTATATATTAATAAAGAAAATAAAAAGAGAGTAGAAAATAAAAGGGAGTGAGGCAGAAATAAAAAAATGTAAGAGAAAGCTGTAAGAAGTATATACAATGGAATGTTACTTACTGTTTATATTAATAGAGTTAAAAATAAAACATATTATTTACTCTTATTTAGTTCTGATTATTATTAGTTAAAGCATGACAGATTATTTACAAGCAAGCATAAGCAGTATAATCAAGAAAGTATAATTAGAAATAGCATTTGAAGAACTTATAAACTTTTACAAGAAATAAATATGTTATTATTCTATTAATGATATTTTCATTACTGTTCTCTCTCCCCTTCCCCCCCCTTTACCCACTACATAATCTAAATAGAATGTCATTGTTTAAACAAAGAAAATAATAAAAGAAGAAGAAAAAAAAGATAAAGATAAAAAATGTATCAAATTACTAACCTTACTTTTTCAGAAAGAAAACAAATCAGTCACAGCCTGCCATTAAATCCTCAGGCATTTTGACTGGTTATGAAACAAAACATTTCTTTGCACATAGAGAATAACTTTGATTAAATCTTTTCCAAAATATTTGTGGCTTTCTGGAAATGCAGGAACTATATTCAAAAGATTAATAATGAACTAAAATGATGAGAGAGAAAAACATATAACAAATCATTTGTTTTTAGTCTCTTCTTCTTCTCTGAAGTCTTCCAGGAAGCTTCAGTTGCCAATCTCTTTAATGAAGAACTAGCCCATTCCATTTCTTCTATTTTATCCAAAATCCTTTTTCTTTGACAAACAGTAAAGCAGAGTCTAAATCATCAAGACCTTAGGACCATCAGGAAGGAAGATTTTAAGTTTGGCAGGAAACAGAAGGTATGTTTTAAACTGTGCTTTTTAAGCTCCTTATTAGTAAAACTTTTCTTTTAGCAATTACCATGGAAGAATAGTCATTGTCAAAACGCACAGTTGTCTCATTAAACTTAACAGGAGCTTTAGCCCAAGCAGATTTAAGAACCATCTCTTTATCAAAAGATGATAGAAATCTAACTATAACTGATCTAGGATAGTTTTTGTTAGAGTTAGTATTAGCTATAGATCTAAAGAGAATGCTTCTGGTAAATCTAAAGTTTTAGGGAGCCATGTTGTTAAAAAAGAAGTAATATTGTTACCTTCAATATTTTCTGGCAGTCCAAAAATCCTAATGTTATTGCCTAGATCTATTTTCCAGGTCATCCAGCTTTGTTTGTAAATGTGTATTTTGTTTCAGCAGAAACTCAATGTTGATTTCCTCTTCTTGTATTTTATTTTCCATGTCATTCACAGCTTCTTCTATGCCTGTCATCTGGATCTTCTGTTGTTGCAGGTCCATATGTAACAAGTCTATTTGTTTTGTAGTTTTTCTATGAAAGTGTCTATTTTAGTATCCATTTTATCCATCTTAGCAGTAAGTTGCTGGACTATAATTATCAGAGACTGAAGTTCTTTCTTGATGCTGGAGTCTTGAGAATTTGTCTTACTGGAACTCATTTCAGACTGATAAACTGACAGGAAAATTTCCAAAGTAATTTCTGACAGGAATATTATTAAGATTTCCTTTCTTTTTTAGATATAGTTCAAGAACTATATAAAACAAACATATTTAGAAAGAAAATTACTTCAAGAATTAATTTTTTAAGTAATTAATTCCTGTCAATGTAATGAAATTGGTGGAGCTGAAGAAATCTGCTGCTATCCTGTGTTCATCCTTGGCCACGCCCCGACAGTGATGGTTTCTGAAGGTGGAGTTGTTAGCAAACTTGGCAGTTTTTTTATAACATATCTCCAGTCTAGTGAGGTCATGTTTTCTGATGTGGGTAAGAATTGGTGCTGCATACATTAGAGTGGACAATAAGTGAGTTTGGGTTAGGGTGATCTGGGCCTGAGGTGAGAGAAAGTTTTTGTATCTATATAGTGTGCCCATTTTTTTATGGAACCTTTTGATGGTCTGCGAAATATGGACATGAAAGTGTAGGTTTTTGTTAATTTCTACACCCAAGAGTTTGGTGTGGTTAGAGGGAGTGATAGTAGTACCATTTTTGGAAGTGTTAGTAAAGACTGGAGGGATAGATATGGATTTGTTGGGGGTAAAAAGAATCTATTTAGTCTTGTTGGGGTTTAGGATAAGTTGGATCTGAGTAATCCAGTTTTCCACAGAGCTAAAGGATTCCTGAGTGAGTTGTTGTAGAGTGGTGAGTGATGGTGCAGAGCAGATAAGAGTAGAATCATCTGTGTACTGTATCAGGGTAGCATGCTGGATGGAGGTATGGAGATTGTTAGTGAATATGGAGAAAAGAAGTGGGCCTAATACTGAGCCTTGAGGTATACCTATAGTAGTTGGAAGTAAAAGAGAAAGAACGCCTTGCCACTGGACAGATCGCTGCCTATTAGACAGGTAGCTTCTAAACCAAGCAATTGTCAGAGGGGCAAAGTATAGGGAGGCTAGGGAATCTAGTAGTAGGGAATGTGAGACCATGTCAAACACTTTTGAGTGGTCCAAGAATATAGCAGATACAAAATTGTTGTTGTTTCTGTGTTGGTTAACTAGGTTGGTAAAAGACAGGAGAGCGGTTGTTGTGCTATGGTGTTGCCAGAAGCCATGTTGAGTGGAGGAGACGAGGTTGTGTGAGTTCAGGAATTGCACGACTTGAGTGTGAATACATTTCTCCAGTAGTTTAGATAAGGGAGATAGAATGGCTATGGGGTGATAATTAAAGAAATCATAGGAATTGCCACCTTTATGAAGAGGAATAATATATGATACGTTCCATAATTGTGGGATATGGGCTTCCTGTATTGAGCGGTTGATAAGGATGGAGACAGGGTAAGCTAAGGATTCAGCAGCTATTTTAGGAAGTAGGCAGGTAGATTGTCAGCGGCAAGGGTGGTAGGTTTCAGTTTTTGGAGGAGTTTTTTAATAGTAGAGGTAGGAACAGGTGAGAGAGTAAAGGAGGGGATGTTATGAGGGCATTTGTTTGGGATATTTAAATGGATGTTTTTGGATAGTTGGGAGGACAGAGTTAGGATAGATTCTGTAAAGTGGTGATTGAATTGGGTGGCTATGTCATTAGTATTGTTGGTGGAGCTGGGAGTGGGAGTGGTTGTTTTTCCAGGTTTTAACAGAGAATTGATGGAATGCCAAAACTTTTAGTGATCTTTAGAGTGTTTATTTTGGGCACTAAGGAAATAATTTTGTTTATCAAGTTTGGTTAGATTCTTCGCCTGATTTCTAAATTGTTGGTAGTTGTTCTTTGATATGCTAGTGTTTTCCCACTTCCAGATTTTCCAAGCCTTATCTCTAGACTTCAGTAGGGCGCTTGTGTCCCTATTGAGCCATGGGGCATAGTTTGTCTTGAATCTAATTTTTCTAATGGGTGCGACTGTATTAAGGACATTAATGAGAGTACTGTTGAAGTAGTCGACGGCCTGGTCTAAGCTTAGGGTTCGAAGTGATTCCCAGTTACTTTGTTTTAGAATGTGGTTAAGGTCCTGTATATTTAGTTTGCAATCATCTCTGACTTGTCTGTAACTATGGGCTTGGATAAGTTAGTGCATTCATGTGGGGAGGTGGTCATTTAGACTGTCTGGTAGGCATCCAGTCTGGTAGTTTTCTTTGGGGCAACTGACTAATGTCCAGTCTAGTATAGTCTCTTTAAGGATTATTTTATCTATTCTAGTGGGTTCTTGGATGAGTTGGGAGAAGCCGAAGAGATTGCGTCTATATTATCATATCGCATGCTCAGAAGAGCAAAAGACAGATAATCGACCCCATGTAAGCAAAAGCTTACAACGTCGAAACTTCAGAACAACGATTATTTTCCAATGGAAAACAATCGCTGTTCCGAAACAAAAACATACAGTAACACATTACTTAATGTGAGGGGCTTTTTCCCCCCACACCCCCCTGACATGGGGGGCTGTGCCCCCCACCCCCCTATTTAAATATACCAACTCCGAGATTGCACTACAGTGCCGAAAAGGCAAAGTAGTGAAAGCGGCCAAACTAATTCTTTCCCAGGGAAAGAATTTGCTGAAACACAGCTTTGCTATTTTGCCATTTTGCACTTTACTGTTCGACAAAGATGCATTCAACAACCTGCGTCTGCAATGGCATAATAGAGAACCAAGAGATTGATATGGTTAGTGGGGTTGTTAGAGTTACAGGCTAACCAGTCAGTATTTAGGTCACCCAGTAGGATGGTTTCTTGTGCAAGATTATCTGTGCTCCATTGTAAGATTTCAAATATCAGTTGGATATATAGCTAGTTATCTTTTGGGGGGAAGGCTCAGTAGGCATGCTAGTTATATAAATTTGACATAAACAGATTGAAATTCTTCTTTACCACAAAAATTATATCCAATTACCAGTGATGCAAAAATTTATTTAAAAAAAACTTTTTTCAAATACAAATAGGCTTCTCTAACTTTAACAGAGTAAGAAAGATTGAAATTCTGTTGTTCTTTTTTCCCTGATTTCATTCCTATCTGATATCAGAGGGATATTCAGAAGGTGGCTATCATTTGGGGAGGGGTGAAGAGGCATGTTTTATATACTGTATGTATAATAGCAGTCACTTGAAATATATGACTGCATCTCTTTGTCCCTTCACTTTCATCCCAGTCTAATATCAGAGGGATACAAAGAATTGGGGGGTGAAAGGGTGTCCAGAGGCAGGCACTATTTCCAGATACGACTTTCATATTCTCACAAGCATTTGTCATCTCAATTTATTGTGAATGCCATTTCGTCAATATTGTATATTATTTCTTCATTGAAAGTAAAAAATTAAGACGGCATTTCTTTTCTTATTCATGATTTTGTATAGACCATCATTTATTTATTTATTTACTATTTGCACTTGTTTACCAGGAAAGTCTGACTAGGTTACACTGTTCATTTTCAGTGGAAACACAGGGAGAAAAACTTGGAAAAAACTCTAAAATGCACCCTAAACGGCTGATCAAAATGTTGGAAAATGAATCTTAGAGCAACTATAACCACATGGCTTCTAGGCTATTTGTTGTTCCCAGATTCCTGACATAATGCAATTGTTTTCTCCACAGCTATCACAGAGCAGTCTTGACCTATTAAGGCTTGTAGAAAGGATCCATGAAAAAGCAAAGTTGAAAAGTAAGACTGAATTTCATACTTTAGTCGTAATTTTTGCTGACTAAGGTCACTACTGAATGAAAAGAATGAAACGGTTGTAAACAACATGTAAAATGCACCTCAGAGCGTCTAGAACCAACTGGCTGCTTGGACTTAGCAGTCCCAGGAACCTAGCCTTACTTCAGTTATTTCCTTTACAGTTATTATAGTGCAGTCTTCACCAGTTAGAGTATGTTGAAAGGATATAGGAAACATGGAGAAAGGCAAAATGTAAGGAAAAGGAAGACGAACGTAATATGGATGGTGTGGGGAAGGCATGACGGGGAAAACTGGGGGGGCACTCGGGATGTTCACATGGACAGCAGTGGGAGGGAACACCAAGGAGCCCTTGACCTAGGGTGCCATTTCACATCAGGCTGACCCTGTATATTAGCATAAACACTTTGGGAACTTTGTGCTCATTTCTAATCCTCATCAACTCCAGTGGCATCCATCCATCCCTTGATCACTTAACAGTACCTGACTAGACCCACAAAAAATAGTTACCATAAAAAAGTATTACATTTAGTAAAAACAATTCCATATAAAGATGCACAGCTCTCAAAATGCATTATTTAAATGCAAGAAGAACAAATAATAAGCTAGAATTCCTTGATGTCTGGCTGCTTACCAAACCACCCGATTGTTTAGCAATCTCTGGAACCTGCCAAAAAAACAGATTGCACCTTTATCAGTTTATTATCACAATCCTGAAGTCCACAGTCTTGAAAATCATAATCCTAAAACCATAATACTGAAAGACAAAATGTTGAAGACCACAATATCAAACTCCTGGACTTAACCCCATGGAGGACCCATGTTAGTACTTGTTCCTGGTCCACACTACTGCAGGATCCATGTTAGCACTAGTTCCTGGGTTCACACTGGTAGGGGGATGCAGTTTTCAAGGGAAACATTGTTTTTAGTGTTTTTGTCTTTTGATATTACGGTCTCAGAATTATGGCTTTCAAGATTATGGATTTCAGGATAGTGATAGTAAATCCTTTATCACATACATAGTTATGGCTGAATTATCATATACAATGAAGAGTCTATATCACATTATCAAAATTCCAAAATATCGAACACCATAAGCTCAACCTTGGAATCTCGAAATGTGATATACTCGAATGCTCAGAACAGCGAATTTTTTCCAAGGGAAAAAAATTGCTGTTCCGAGAAAACACACACACACACACAGCACAAGCACACCAAAATACATAATCCACACATACACACTTCACAAAACCCTACACTAAACCATGCATACACTAGTAGCTATCCACTTACCTTAACCCAACCCTAAGGTCCCTAACTAATGCACACTCACCTTGCCGGCTCTCCTAACCCTAAGGTTCCTAACTATCGCACACTCACCTTACCCGCTCCCTAACCCTAAGGTCCCTAACTATCGCACACTCTCCTTACCCACTCCCTAACCCTAAGGTCCCTAACTATCACACACTCACCTTACCTCAGTCTGTTCACACACTTACCTTAACCCGGTCCGTCACCTTCGCACCACAGTTGAGGAAATAGCGAAGCCACAGAAATGGCCCCCCCCAAATACTTTCCCTAGGAAAATATTCAGTGTTCTGCAGATTTGCTATTTCAAGCATTCGCTGAATAGGGGTCAATATTAGAATATTCAATGTTTTAACACTTCGGTGTTCTAATATAGACCCCACAATGAAATGGCCATCTGGGAACAAAGACTACAAAGAGGATTAGGAGCGGGTCGCTTACCATAACCCATTTATTATGTGTGTGAGACATAGATGCAAGGAAATACACATCCAAAGCAAATTTCATGAGGTGAATCTTAGCATCCATGTCAAGAACACATAATTTAGGGTTATAACTGGAGATCCAATCATAATTTTTTTTTTTTTTTTTTTTTTTTTTTTTTTTTTTTTTTTTTTTTTTTTTTTTTTTTTTTTTTTTTTTTTTTTTTTTTTTTTTTTTTTTTTTTTTTTTTTTTTTTTTTTTTTTTTTTTTTTTTTTTTTTTTTTTTTTTTTTTTTTTTTTTTTTTTTTTTTTTTTTTTTTTTTTTTTTTTTTTTTTTTTTTTTTTTTTTTTTTTTTTTTTTTTTTTTTTTTTTTTTTTTTTTTTTTTTTTTTTTTTTTTTTTTTTTTTTTTTTTTTTTTTTTTTTTTTTTTTTTTTTTTTTTTTTTTTTTTTTTTTTTTTTTTTTTTTTTTTTTTTTTTTTTTTTTTTTTTTTTTTTTTTTTTTTTTTTTTTTTTTTTTTTTTTTTTTTTTTTTTTTTTTTTTTTTTTTTTTTTTTTTTTTTTTTTTTTTTTTTTTTTTTTTTTTTTTTTTTTTTTTTTTTTTTTTTTTTTTTTTTTTTTTTTTTTTTTTTTTTTTTTTTTTTTTTTTTTTTTTTTTTTTTTTTTTTTTTTTTTTTTTTTTTTTTTTTTTTTTTTTTTTTTTTTTTTTTTTTTTTTTTTTTTTTTTTTTTTTTTTTTTTTTTTTTTTTTTTTTTTTTTTTTTTTTTTTTTTTTTTTTTTTTTTTTTTTTTTTTTTTTTTTTTTTTTTTTTTTTTTTTTTTTTTTTTTTTTTTTTTTTTTTTTTCGCTCATCTCCTTATACTCCTGTCTATTTTCTTCATCTCTCTGACAATCCCACTTCTTCTTTGACAACCTCTTCCTCTGTATCCTCTCCTGTACTTCCTTATTCCACCACCAGGTCTCCTTGTCCCCCTTCCTCTGATCAAGCATCTTTCTAGTCTCTCTTATAGTCATAGCATTTTTCCACAGAGAGAAGTGATTCTTGGGTAAGGTCCTGAAGGTGGGAGAGGTTATTGGAGCAAGATATTCTAGTGGAATCATCTGCATACTTATGTTTGAAAGGTGTTGCTCCCTCCCTTAAAAACAAACTGAAAGTCAAAACACCCACTCTTGTTTAGTTTCAAAATGAAAATACTCTCTCACTCATTAGACCTCCTTTCAAGCAATTAATAGGTGGTGAAATATTTTAAACTTGCTCCTGCCAAATGCTGGAATCATCTTTGCCATAAATAGAAAAAAGAAAAAACTACTGGACCGCGTCAAACAAAAATACAACTGTAAATGCGCTTGTCTCATAAGGATAAGTAACATTTGCCTTTCCTCGGAACTGCTTCAGACAAATAGATTTCTCAACTGAAGCTAATATATAAAAAAGTGTACCACCCTGTTAAAATACCAGGTTTTTGTGATATAAAATGGACCATAATAAATAATTTCCGAAACTTTTTCAGTTAATGGGCCACAAGTTTTCTCAACATAACACAATTCAGTTGAAAACAATCAATCTCTTGGGAAAAAAATAAAAATGTACAACCAAAGCTAGTTGCATAAGTGTGCCCTTGAAAACTAATACTGTTGAGATTGTCTAGCCAATTGGTATATGTCCTTTTCTCCCTACGTTAGTGTCAAATACTCATACAACTCTACATATGCCCTTACCCTTCATTCTATACTTGTCACTCGTCTATCTCCTTATACTCCTGTCTATTTCTTCATCTCTCTGACGAATCACTATTCTTTGACAACCTCTTCCTCTGTATCCTCTCCTGTGCTTCCCTTATTCCACCTGGAATCTCCTTGTCCCCCTTCCTCTGATCCAAGCATCTTTCTGGTCATCTCCTTACTAGCTCTGCTGTAGTTACCCAGCTATTCTGCTAACTCTTCCACTTGCCTGTCTTAACTCTTCCTGAACTCTACCTCGATACTTCCTTTTTCAACTTCCCACCATTTGATCTTACCTTGGCACTGTCTCATTCTCCTCTCTTCTTGATACATGTGTCATCCTACAGACCACCATCCTATGCTGCCCTAACTACACTTTCCCCTGTCAGCCACTTTGCAGTCTCAGTCTCCTTCAGACTGGCCCACACCATAAGTTCCTGTAATCCACCTGTGTGCATCTTCCTCCACTCTTGTATGAGTGCCTATGAGACCCTATGCTCCTCCCTCTTCTTAAAATACATATTCACTACAGCCATGTCCATTCGGCTTTTGTAAATCACTACCGCTCAACCTTCTGCATTTCCTCTCATAACACCCTTCTCGCATCACTTCCTCATCCCCTCTGTTCCTTCATAACATGCCCAATGAAATTGCTCAGATACCTCCTCTCCTCTTGCGTTTGTTCACTAGCCATCAACTCATTCCAAACTTTTCTTTCTCATCCATCACACCCAACTTGCAGAACATATCCACTAACAACCTCATCATCACACCTTCAATTTCCGGGTCTATATCAGAATCTCAAATGATCACAATGTCAAATATGACATTGCCGACACATAAGCAGCAAGGTGCGGAAAATCAAAGTGTAGTCTCTGAGGAGATTTCCATTACTTCAATGTGGTCTGATCTCAAGTTGGAATATTTAAGTAGCAAGGTATGGGGGTTAAGTGGGCACCCCCTGCTTAAAACAAGTAGTTCTGTTTTGACTTTTATTTCATGTTTTATTTTGTGATGCGATGTTACTGGACTTGACGATGTGGTGTCGATCATGTATTGATTCCGGTAACTCCAGTATCTAATATAGACTAATTTCCAGTTGTAAACATAACTCTTTCACATACTGTTTCCTTCAGGATAACCCTACCCATTTCTCCTCCACATCCACAGCATAACAAATTTATTGAACCCACCTCAATACACCTGGCCTTACTCCCTTCCATCTGGTCTTCTTGCATACCAATACATAAGCCTTCCTTGATCACTTAACAGTACCTGACTAGACCCACAAAAAATAGTTACCATAAAAAAGTATTACATTTAGTAAAAACAATTCCATATAAAGATCCACAGCTCTCAAAATGCATTATTTAAATGCAAGAAGAACAAATAATAAGCTAGAATTTCTTGATGTCTGGCTGCTTACCAAACCACCCGATTGTTTAGCAATCTCTGGAACCTGCTAAAAAAACAGATTGCACCTTTATCAATTTATTATCACAATCTTGAAGTCCACAGTCTTGAAAATCAAATCCTGAAACCATAATACTGAAAGACAAAATGTTGAAGACCACAATATCAAACTCCTGGACTTAACCCCATGGAGGACCCATGTTAGTACCTGTTCCTGGGTCCACACTATTGCAGGATCCATGTTAGCACTAGTTCCTGGGTTCACACTGGTAGGGGGATGCGGTTTTCAAGGGAAACATTGTTTTCAGTGTTTTTGTCTTTTGATATTACGGTCTCAGAATTATGGCTTTCAAGATTATGGATTTCAGGATAGTGATGGTAAACCCTTTATCACATACATAGTTATGGCTGAATTATCATATACAATGAAGGGTCTATATCACATTATCGAAATTCCAAAATATCGAACACCATAAGCTCAACCTTGGAATCTCGAAATGTGATATACTCGAATGCTCAGAACAGCAAATTTTTTCCAAGGGAAAAAATTTGCTGTTCCGAGAAAACACACACACAGCGCAAGCACACCAAAATACATAATCCACACATACACACTTCACAAAACCCTACACTAAACCATCCATACACTACTAGCTATCCACTTACCTTAACCCAACGCTAACCCTAAGGTCCCTAACTAATGCACACTCACCTTACCCGCTCCCTAACCCCAAGGTCCCTAACTATCGCACACTCACCTTACCCGCTCCCTAACCCTAAGGTTCCTAACTATCGCACACTCACATTACCCGCTCCCTAACCCTAAGGTCCCTAACTATCGCACACTCACCTTACCCACTCCCTAACCCTAAGGTCCCTAACTATCACGCACTCACCTTACCTCAGTCTGTTCGCACACTTACCTTAACCCGGTCCATCACCTTTGCACCACAGCTGAGGAAATAGCGAAGCCACAGAAATGGCCCACCGAATACATTCACTAGGAAAATATTCAGTGTTCTGCAGCTTCGCTATTTCAAGCGTTCTCTGAATAGGGGTCAATATTAGAACATTTGATGTTTTAACACTTCAGTGTTCTAATATAGACCCCACAATGAAATGGCCATCTGGGAACAAAGACTACAAAGAGGATTAGGAGTGGGTCGCTGACCATAACCCATTTATTATGTGTCTGAGACATAGATGCAAGGAAATACACATCCAAAGCAAATTTCATAAGGTGAATCTTGGCATCCATGTCAAGAACACATAATTTAGGGTTATAACTGGAGATCCAATCATAATTCTTTATAGTGCATGAAGCTTTATCTGGTCCATGTTCTACTAGTTACAATAAAAAAAAATTAAGTGCTTTGCTGGCTTTCAAAGCCATAAAGTGTTTAGGCACTTGGCGAACACTGTCAAAAAAGACAGTGTAACACACAGTCCCTTATACTCACATTCCTCTTCCATGCCTCTCAACTGTCCAGATTTTCACAGAATGTCCAGATTTTTGCCTCATTTGGTCTGTTCCTCATAAAGTCCATGGTTTTCAGACAAATCATGAAGGACTGAAGTTACTGAATAGTGACATATTTGAGTATCCTTCAGGGAAAATGTAGGCGAACACACATCTTGTTATTCTAACTACTCTCTAAGTTTGTAAGAGGAAGGGACACCTTATCAGTATGGACAGTAGGCAGATCCAAATCTTTTATACTACCACTGTCATTTGCTGGACAGTACTGGCAGATTGTATTGCTTAGCACAGGACCCAACCATAACAAGTTAAGCAGGGGGTGCTTAACATTTGTGATGGTCAGATGTTGTACCACTCCAATGCTTAACAAATTTGTCTTTTTATGAATATCACAATGTAATCACCACACTGCGTGCACTACAAAAGTATAACGTACTATTGTAGAGCATCACTGAAGTCTACCTCACTTCATGTTATAGTATAGACCACTGTACTGGTCTTGACATTTACCCACAAACTTATTTATTTGACATTTGTTAACCGGGTTAGTCTGACTGGGAAAGAAGCACTTTTTCAGCAGAGGACTGTGGAGAAAAGCTCCAGACATATAAGACATATACAGATATGTATCAGATTAATAAGAATAAAAAGAAACTTGTATGGTATACAATCAGCAAATAAACATATGAATTAAATAGTTGCACTACAGTAAACAGTAAGTATACAGTCAACAGTTGGCACATAAAACAGGTTAAAATATGTGAAGTAAATTAGCTATAAAGATTTGACTGAGAGAGGACAGGTTAATTTTTAGCAGAAAGTCTGCAGGAGGAAGATAAATATTAGTGGGACAGTCTCAGAGATAATAATATTAACAGAGCTATAGGAGGAAGAAAGAAGAGGAGGTATGGGTCAAGTAGGACTACTGCAGGGGCAAGTCCATGATTTAAACATGTGATCTTTTAGCATTTTTTGAAACTACAACTGTTTGTGACAGCTCTCAGGTCAGGGGGAAGTTTATTCCAGATGTTGGTAACAGAATGACTATACAGTAGTTTACCAACTTGCTTCCTGGGCTTATAGACTTCCAGGAGGTGTTGGTCTGTACTGCAGAAAAAACGTTTGGGGGTATATGGAGAGAGCAGTGCAGAGGGAGGGATTATCTAGTATAGAGTGTGTGAGGTGGAGCTGAGGAAGCTTTGCACTTCTGGCCATAGAAGATTTTAGGGCAGTGCAGTGGTGGGAGCAGTAAGGAAGGTTTACAGTGAATGTGGCAATTTCATTGTCGGTGGATTCAAGTGTGGACAGGAGGTTGGATTGTAGATTTGTAAGTATAGGTGAAGCATAAAAGAGAGTAAGCAGTAGCAAAGCTTGTGCCAGGGAACACTTGGTGTCATTAATCAGGTATTATTTATTCCTATATAATAGGCCTAGTTTTTGGTGTGTTTATTTTGCTGGCTTGTAGTATATGGATGTCAAACTTTAATTGGTCATTGATAACAACACCAAGGAGTTTGGTGTGAGTTTCTACTGTGATTGTAGTAGTACTGTTGAGAGATGTGACAGAGTAGGAGTGTTTAGTATGTTGTAGAGATTTAGGGAGGAAGAGTAGTAGCTTTGTTTTTTTAGGATTAAGTAGGAGTTCATTACTGGTTAGCCATTTTTCCACAGAGAGAAGTGATTCTTGGGTAAGGTCCTGAAGGTGGGAGAGGTTATTGGAGCAAGATATTCTAGTGGAATCATCTGCATACTTATGTTTGAAAGGTGTTGCTCCCTCCCTTAAAAACAAACTGAAAGTCAAAACACCCACTCTGTTTAGTTTCAAAATGAAAATACTCTCTCACTCATTAGACCTCCTTTCAACAATTAATAGGTGACAAATATTTTCACAAACTTGCTCCTGCCAAATGCTGGAATCATCTTGCCATCGTAAATAGAGAAAAAAGAAAAAGGAAACTACTGGACCACGTCAAACAAATGTACAGCTGTAAATGCTTGTCTCATAAAGGATAGTAACATTGTATTTGCCTTTCCCACTCAGACTGCTTCTCAGACAAATAGATTTCTCAGCTGAAGCTAATATATAAAAAGTGTACACACCCCTGTTAAAATGCCAGGTTTTTGTGATATAAAAAAATGAGACCATAATAAATCATTTCAAAACTTTTTCAACCTTTAATGTGACCTATAACCTGTACAATTCAATTGAAAAACAATCAATCTCTTAGGGAAAAAAATAGAAAAAAATAAAAAATGTACAATAAGCTAGTTGCATAAGTGTGCACACCCTTAAACTAATACTTTGTTGAAGTTGTCTAGCCAGTTGGTATATGTCCTTTTCTCCCTCGTTAGTGTCCAATCTTTCATACAACTCTACATATGCCTTACCCTTCATGACCTCTGTCTTCGCCATACGCCTCATCTCCTTATACTCCTGTCTACTTTCTTCATCTCTTTGACAACCTCTTCCTCTGTATCCTCTCCTGTACTTCCTTATTCCACCACCAGGTCTCCTTGTCCTTCTTCTTCTGCTCATGCACCTTTCTAGTTGTCTTGCTTACTAGCTCTGCTGTAGTTACCCAGCTATTCTGTAACTCTTCACTGCCATCCATTGCCTGTCTTAACTCTTCCCTGAACTCCACCTCACAATCTTCCTTTTTCAACTTCCACCATTTGATCCTTGGCACTGTCCTCATTCTCCTCCTCTTCTTGATCGCCAATGTCATCCTACAGACCACCATCCTATGCTGCCTAACTACACTTTCCCCTGTCATCACTTTTACAGTCTCCAATCTCCTTCAGACTGTTCCTCATGCATAGGATATAATCCACCTGTGTGCATCTTCCTCCACTCTTGTATGAGACCCTATGCTCCTACCTCTTCTTAAAATACATATTCAGTACAGCCATTTCCATTCTTTTCGCAAAATCCACTACCATCCAACCTTCTGCATTCCTCTCCTTAACACCATACCTACGCATCACTTCCTCATCCCCTCTGTTCCCTTCACCAACATGCCCACTGAAATATGCTCAGATCACAACTATCTCACCCTTGGATACATTCACCACCACTTCATCCAACTCATTCCAAACTTTTCTTTTTCATCCATCACACACCCAACTTGCAGAACATATGCACTAACAACCTCATCATCACACCATCAATTTCCGGGTCTATATCAGAATCTCAGATGATCACAATGTCAAATCTGACATTGCCGACACGTAAATAGCAAAATTGCAGAACATCAAAGAGGTAAATGGAAATCTCTGTAAGGGGAGATTTCCATTTACTTCAATGTAGTGCGGTCTTGAAGTTGGAATATTTAAGTAGTGGGGGGTGTGGGGTCGGGGGCACAGCCCCCCATGTGGAGGGTTAAGTGGGCTTGCCCCCCTGCTTAGAGCAAGTAGTTCTGTTTTTTGACTTTCTTTCATGTTTTTATTAGGTATTCGATGTTACTGGACTTCGACGATATGGTGTCGATCATATCGTATTCGAAGTTCAGTAACTTCAAGTATCTAATATAGACCCCAATTTCCAGATTCATAAACATAACTCTGTCTGACACTCTTTTCACCTTTAAAACACTCTTGGCATACTGTTCCTTCAGCATAACCCCTACTCCATTTCTCCTCCCATCCACAGCATAACAGAACAATTTGAACCCACCTCCAATACACCTGGCCTTACTCCCCTTCCATCTGGTCTCTTGCATGCACAATACATCAGCCTTCCTTCTCTCCATCTTATCAGCTAGCTCTCTACCAGTACCAGTCATATTGCCAACATTCAAAGTTCCTACCCTCACTACCACATTCCTAATCTTCCTCCTCTCTTCCTGCTTTCAGGCATGCCTTCCCCCTCTTTTTCTCTTTTTCTCCTTCTATTTTGGTCAGCAGTAGCCCAATTTCCACCAACACTCTGTTGGCTAATAGTACTGGTGGCAGTCATTGTTAACCCCGGCCTCCACTGATCTAGTATGGAAATCTGAATTGTTGTCTGCATATGTCATTTGGCAAAAGTTTTACAACTGGTGCCCTTTCTGATGTAACCCTCCCCATTTATCCTGTCTTGCATATCACATACATGCATACACTAACTAACTAACTAACTAACTAACTAACTAACTAACTAACTAACTAAATACCAGCCTGTGAATACTGAGAGGAAAGGGTGCATAGTACTGTCATACTACTACTGTCTGGGTCTTTGTAACTGAGCCCTACCCTGTTAGGGTGATTGGTGATTTAAACATAGGCTGTAGTGCAACAGGCATTGCAAAGGAGTTGGGCCTGCATATGTAGCAAAATATTTCTTCTTTTCTGCTGTACACCCTAGGTGTACTTACACAGTTTACTGACATAATGTTGAATGCTAAATGATTGAAACTGAATTGGTGGAACACACTATATTAAATGATCAAAATGTTGAAATAAAATTATTCCAAACACACAATATTGAAAGTATCGAATCTGCCCATTTCTGCACTGTAGTGCAATCTCAAAGCTGATATATTTAAGTAGGGGGGTACATGGTGGGTGCAGGGGGGAGTAGCCCCCCTGCAAAATAGTAGGGTTGATCTCATTGCTTTTTCAGTGAAATGATTGTAGACATCTTGATAATTCAATGTTTTTGGTTGAGATGTTATTTTTCAACCAGATGACTATTAGACATTATGAAATTCAACATTATGTTGGTAAACCATACTTACACCTTTGTCCCAGCTTCTGGTTTCCAACTGAAGCCAGAGTCTCTCTCTCACCAATTCAATGATCTCTTTCATCAGCTGTGTCACCAACTGAACCATTATCTAGGTTACATTCAGAACGTCATCCTTCTGTGTTACAGAGTCAACCCCTTTATCTCAAAAACGAAGGACCTCAACATACCACTACCCTTAGGATATGCAGTGATCGATCAATACATCCAATGTGGTCACACTTTACAGAAAGAACATTATTCAAAATCACACCAGCAGTATGGAATTCCTTCCCTTCTCACATTAGAAACTCTACATACTTAACCTTCAAATACTCATTACTTGACCTCCTGTGGAATAGAGCTACGTTAATAGTTAGAACTGGCTAAAACTTCCAATGGCCTTGTGTATACTTAACCATCCTGACTTACGTTATAATAACAAAACTGAGTTCCGCCTTTATTTGAACATGCTTTAAATTTGATTATATTGTTTATTTTGGAAATATTTTGACTATGTTTTATTAGAGACTCAAGGTCTTTCATAACAAACAGTGAACTGCAACATTTCTCTGTTGTAAATTCTGAAACAGACATAAACACAAATTTTACTAATTTACTTGACTAAAAACAATTGTATTGTGTACTACTTTGCTCTCACGTGTCTGAAAAGAGTTCTCTGACCAGGCTTTATCTTCAGTTTCACAAACAAAATAAAAAAAGTTATTTTTTTATCTCTAGAGTTTTTATAGTTAATGTACATTTAACATAATCTTATACACACCAGAATCTGACTTTATAGAGCTCCGGTTGCAGGAAAAAAATAGGTCTGACCATTCAGCACACAGAATTGTGATAGGCTGCTAAATCCCATCCACAGTTCCCATAAAGTACTGCTCTATCAGAATGCTCCTGCTTTTTCCTTCAATAAAAATGTTTGATCACACCCTGGTTACTTTTTATTCAAAGAGTTTTATTTGATGCCTCTTAACTTTGCCTTTCCTCTATTTACTTTTTTTCTCTCATTAATGATTTTTTCCTAGTTCTTAATTTCTGTAATATTTTTCAAGTTAGTCAGTGTCTAGCTTAGATCTTCACCCCTTCTGCCATCACAACATCTTTAAACAAGTGCTCAAGTAGCAAACAAACACCTGAGAAGATAAACACCTGAAGTGCTTATCTGTATGGGTACCTTATATGACACTCAAAGGTGTTCTACCTGCATGGGCTTTAAGAGTGTCATTGAAAGGTACCAAAGGAATGACCTTCAAATTTATTTAAACTTACACATTAACACAGGCTGGAGGAAGAGGCTGTACTTTTTCTTTCAATTCTCCAAAGTAAAAGATTCCAAAACATCACACAGAGAACATTTCATAGTGGGAAGCATGGCTACACTTAAAAAGACCCTCTGGGGTCGTTAGCATAGTAATCACCTATGAACCTATAAATTCGCAAGTTCAGTTAAACACAACAAGAAGCCTCATAGGACAACATGCTGGTCTACTGAAAAATGTTGGAAAAGTACATAAGATAATGGAGCAGAAGATGGAGACCAGATTGAAGCTCCCCACAGTTATTTATACCAAGCCTTCTCCCCACATTACAGAGGCTCAACCTGAAGGAAATTTGTCTTTTTTCTCCTCCACAGGCCTTGTCTGTTCTATTTAAACACATTTGGTGGATAAATATGCATCTCTTCTTCCTTCTTTCTGGTGGACCCCCATCACACTGGAATAGATGATGATAGGTTGGCAGCAACCACTAAGAAATGATAGGCTCAGTCTTTAAAAAAGCATCAGACCCTGGTGTCTGGTTTGCTGATATCTGTACACAGGCATTTGCCCCACTGATACCAGTGAAACAGATGCAGGTTCAACTCATATCTGGGTAAGAGATGATAAGCTAACTGGTGTTGGCCCCTATGACGTCAACTTATCTCAGGTTAGTCCCTCTGATATCAGCTGACCTGACATCAGCATCCCTAATGGTATTCCAACCAGTGTCAGGTAGTCAGACTCCTGTTTCACAGGTGTCTATACTACTGGCACCTATATGCATTCCATATGCAAATGCTTTCCTAAAACTTATGCATGAGAGAGGAAGACTGCCCATTGAATCAGACTCATCTTCTGGAAGAAAACCGCAGAAGGGATTGCACAACATTCCTGCTGCGTAGTCACACCTTTGGTAGACACTGCAAAATTCTTCATTATTGAGAACAAGAGAAATCCCACTCCTCATTCTCCAATTATCCACCCTTCAGATTGGGAATCATGGCCTCCACAAAAACTGGGAAATGTGTTTGCATACTCTATATCATCTGTGAAGGCAGTAAAATGCCTAACAAAAATGTTGTACTTTCAAAAGGACCTTTTAGATGAAGTGCATTATTCCACAGAGAAGATGACAGGTGTAACCTTAATGAAATAATAAAGGCTCCAGTCACCACAACTTCTACTTTGGTAACCTTTCTAAGTGACACATAATGCAACTTAAAGTCAATTAGCACAGAGTGTAGTACAGTAAAGGTTCAACTGAAAATAATTTAATATGGTTTGTACAATACATTAAAACAAGAGATCACAGAGTATGTGCTTTTTTTTTCTTGTGACCAAAAACATAAGAGACATCAACAGATACTATAAAGCAGTGGATTTCACTGCAAAGGAAGCAGTATCTTACATAGCCAAATGTTAGCATGCCTTACTGTACCTTACTCCATCTGCTAAGGATCTCAGGACATCCTTTATAATCTCAACCTTCCAGGGTCCCTTACTGATTTGTTCAGAAAATAAAAGTTCTCTATAATCAGTGAAGTAAAATCCTTATGGCTACAGGTATGAAATTTCACCCTCCATAATGCCCCTTCGGAATGATGCAGAACAGCAAAATCTATATCACCTGCAACAGGAATTTCTTGGGATTCTACATTTTTTTTTATTGTGGGATCCTAACTGACACAGAGGTTGAGGCATTTGTCACTTTCAGGAGCACTATAGGCACATGCAGGGCACCTAGCAGCAATCCAGACTTGTCTCCAAACCCTCTCCAGATGAGCTGGTTAAGAAATATTTCCTAATGCACCAGCCTAGTTTAACTTTGTATGTGTAGTTAAGGGAAGTAAGGGAAGTGGTAGCCAAAGGCTAACATTTAAATTAATCACACATCCCAGCTCAACCACTAATGATGTATGAAATGCCTCAGTGCTGGCAGTAGAGCAAACATCACTGACAACTACTTCAGAAAAGCAGTTAACATGTATGAAAAAGCAAGTAAAACAGAAATTTTGTATGCATTCTCAATAAAGTGTTTTTAGATATTAAATCTGTTTAATCATATTACTGCATGTCAGGTTGAACTGCATTCAGCATTGCATGATAGTTCAATAATGCTTTTCCGTGTACTATATGTATGAAAAAATTAAAATTGTCTTTCCCTCCTTTACCTTTTTCCTGACCTTGCCAGACATATTGCCTCTACAGAAACTGACAGCAAAGAAGGTGGTGCACATACTTTCTGAGAGAATCCCATCTAGAAGATCCTAAAATGCCAACAATAACTTGAATATTATTTCAGGTTCTTTTTAGTTTCAAAGGTGTGGCTTTTTCAGCCCATATAGGAAATTAAGGACTTGAACAACCCAACCTGAATACCTTTATCCCAAAAGAATGCTGTCATATTGTAACTCTTCAGTATCCCCTCCTCTGCTATTAGGGAAGACTGCCTGTGCTTTATAGATCTGCAGGTTGCTTACCTACACATGAAAGCCTGGAAGTTTTCAAGAAGAATCCTAAGCCCTTGAATAGGAGCCAGTCAATACTAATTCGGTACTGTACTTTTGCTCCAAGGAACAAGAGTGTTCACAAACCATCAGTCTTAGCAGACTACATTTGTCTACATAGGAAATTGTGTTTCCCTATTTGAATAGCCGACTGTTAGTGGCTGGCAGCCAAGCTAATCTCCTCTGGCACAGGGAGTTTTTGCTCTACCTATTTCACTTCGTAGGGATCACTATGAACTTTATTTATTTATGTAGTTATTTATATATTGCTTATAACTAGGTTGCTCAGATGGGTTGAGACCCATTTACAGTAGAGACCCAGAAGTACCATTTGATTTAGTGATTTGCTCAGTCACACAGTAGGCAAGCAGAGCCTGAGAGACTCAAACTCAGAACTATAGAAAGCAGCTCATTAACAGCTCATAATCTTAACCCTGTGTGATAACTGTCACAACAGACTTTGTTTGTTTTGTCTTCTCTAACTACAGTTCAATTATTGACTTTCAGGGGTTGTTCTCTTTGACACAAATACATTTCAACCTTTTTTAACATTAAAGAGAATCCAAACAGTCTTTCCACAATTGTACTTCTGCTGTCAGATAATCACCTTTGGCCAGCTTATACCATACACCAAGAATGTGGTCCATCATGAATGAAGACATTAAGTAAATGTTCTAGAGAAGAGAGAAGTCCTACTTTCCCTCTGAGCTCTGAAAAAATTGATTTCACAAGTCCACATATCTACTAAATGAGGGATTCTGGCAGCAGTGTGATACATCAGAAAGTAGAGCAGAAGTCCTGAAAACAAGCTATGAATATCAGTGGTGGGTCCTCAAGACAAACAAACTTATATGTAACTCAAGCTCCACAGAAATACAGCTGACAGTGATATGCTCAGTTCTTTATTAGGACCTATTTTCAGCACTGAATATTTATTTTATACCAGAGATGCTCACTGCCTGCTCAATTAAATACTACTTAATTAAAGTTAAAAGTCTTGCCTTGGAAGAGATTGTTTCTAGTGGCAGTTACCTCAGCTAGGCAAATTTCCTTGTTATGCATCTTATATGTAGCCCATCCTTACCTGGCCTTTCATACAGAAAGGTGGCTATTGAAACTAATTTAATTCATTCATGTTATTCACCATACAATAACAATGTTTCTTTTGGCACTGCGTGGATGTGTCCAGAAGCTCAGGTTCTGTGTAGAAAAGAACAAAGTTCATACAAAAATTATCACTTTTCGCTTTTTCTCCCCAAGAAATACAAAGGCAAAAAAAAAAAAATACTGAACAGTGCATCTTAAAGTAGAATTCAATTTGCATTGCTTTCTGTTTTGACAAATACAGCAAAACTTTGCAAAAGAATCATAAAGCTTATTCTGGTAGAGCTGTTTCTACATTCACAGCCTTCTTTGATAATGCCTTTTTTATGACATTTGTGAAGCTGCTTTTTGGTCATCCCTAAACAGCTTTGCAAAACATTAAACACATTACAGACTACCATGTAACTTCTAGATCCAGACCTTCCTTTGCTATCATAGTTATTAAAGAATGTTCCCTTAGGACAACCACCAAAGAGTGCTGAGCTGTGGACTCTGTCTAGTTTGATCTTGCAGAGAGAATGCTAGAAAATCAGATATGAAAGTACTTATCTTAATGGTGGACCTGTATGTACAGCTCCGGTATCATTCCTCCTGCCTTATCTCTCTTCATTTAAATTTTCTTTGGTCCAGAACTAGAATTTTGTAATACAGTAGTGCATTATGGAAGTCATGGATGAAGTGTAGCAGCCTGGGAAACTTTTGTGTGCTGAGTGATCCCAAGGCTTGTAACATCAGTCATATATTTTCTAAAGACTGAACTCTCTTCATATATTCAGTTTTATGATGAACACACATAACTTTGGATTTCTTACATTGCCGTACTCTATAGTTTTTTTTTATATTACTGTGCTGTACATGTCTATTGATGATTGATGTTCTGTTTTAGTTATTGTTTTTCCTTTACATTGTTTATAAGTGGGTCACTGTGGCACATTGAGAATATATATTTAAATAAGCTAATTCCTAGCTGCATGGAGTAGTAGAAGTAAAGAAATAGATTTGTTTTAGAAAGCATTGAATCTGCCCATTTCTGCACTGTAGTGCAATCTCAAAGTTGATATATTAAGTATAGCCCCCCTGCAAAATAGTAGGGTTGATCTCATTACTTTTTCAGTGAAATGATTGTATACATTTTGATAATTCAATGTTTTGGGTTGAGATGTTATTTTTCAACCAAATGACTATTAGACATTATGAAATTCAACATTATGTTGGTAAAACATACTTACAGCTCTGTCCCAGCTTCTGGTTTCCAATTGAAGCCAGAGTCTCTCTCTCACCAATTCAATGATATCTTTCATCAGCTGTGTCACCAACTGAACCATTATCTAGGTTACATTCAGAACGTCATCCTTCTGTGTTTCAGAGTCAACCCCTTTATCTCAAAAACGAAGGACCTCAACATACCACTACCCTTAGGATATGCAGTGATCGATCAATACATCCAATGTGGTCACACTTTACAGAAAGAACATTCTTCAAAATCACACCAGCAGTATGGAATTCCTTCCCTTCTCACATTACAAACTCTACATACTTAACCTTCAAATACTCATTACTTGACCTCCTGTGGAATAGAGCTACATGTTAATAGTTAGAACTGGCTAAAACATCCAATGGCCTTGTGTATACTTAACCATCCTGACTTACTTTATAATAACAAAACTGAGTTCTGCCTTTATTTGAACATGCTTTAAATTTGATTATATTGTATATTTTCATAACAAACAGTGAACTGCAACATTTCTCTGTTGTAAATTCTGAAAACAGACATAAACACAAATTTTACTAATTTACTTGACTAAAAACAATTGTATTTGTGTACTATTTTGCTCTGACATGTCTGAAAAGAGTTTACTGACCAGGCTTTATCTTCAGTTTCACAAACAAAATAAAAAAAGTTATTTTTTTATCTCTAGAGTTTTTATAGTTAATGTACATTTAACATAATCTTATACACACCAGAATCTGACTTTATAGAGCTCCGGTTGCAAGAAAAAAATAGGTCTGACCATTCAGCACACAGAATTGTGACAGGCTGCTAAATCCCATCCACAGTTCCCATAAAGTACTGCTCTATCAGAATGCTCCTGCTTTTTCCTTCAGTAAAAATGTTTGATCACACCCTGGTTACTTTTTATTCAAAGAGTTTTATTTGATGCCTCTTAACTTTGCCTTTCCTCTATTTACTTTTTTCTCTCATTAATGATTTTTTCCTAGTTCTTAATATCTGTAATATTTTTCAAGTTAGTGTCTAGCTTAGACCTTCACCCCTTCTGCCATCACAGCATCTTTAAACAAGTGCTCAAGTAGTAAACAAACACCTGAGAAGATAAACACCTGAAGTGCTTATCTGTATGGGTACCTTATAATCACACTCAAAGGTGTTCTACCTGCATGGGCTTTAAGAGTGTCATTGAAAGGTACCAAAGGAATGACCTTCAAATTTATTTAAACTCACACAGTAACACAGGCTGGAGCAAGAGGCTGTACTTCTTTCAATTCTCCAAGGTAAAAGATTCCAAAATATCACACAGAGAACATTTCATAGTGGGAAGCATGGCTACACTTAAAAAGACCCTCTGGGGTCGTTAGCCTAGTAATCACCTATGAACCTATAAATACGCAAGTTCAGTTAAACACAAGAAGAAGCCTCATAGAACAACATGCTGGTCTACTGAAAATGTTGGAAAAGTACATAAGATAATGGAGCAGAAGATGGAGACCAGATTGAAGCTCCCCACAGTTATTTATACCAAGCCTTCTCCCCAAGTTACAGAGGCTCAACCTGAAGGAAATTTGTCTTTTTTCTCCTCCACAGGCCTTGTCTGTTCTATTTAAACACATTTGGTGGATAAATATGCATCTCTTCTTCCTTCTTTCTGGTGGACCCCCATCACACTGGAATAGACGATGATAGGTTGGCAGCAACCACTAAGAAATGATAGGCTCAGTCTTTAAAATAGCATCAGACCCTGGTGTCTGGTTTGCTGATATCTGTACACAGGCATTTGCCCCACTGATACCAGTGAAACAGATGCAGGTTCAACTCATATCTGGGTAAGAGATGTCAAGCTAACTGGTGTTGGCCCCTATGATGTCAACTTATCTCAGGTTAGTCCCTCTGATATCAGCTGACCTGACATCAGCGTCCCTAATGGTATTCCAACCAGTGTCAGGTAGTCAGACTTCTGTTTCACAAGTGTCTATTCTACTGGTACATATATGCATTCCATATGCAAATGCTTTCCTAAAACTTATGCATGAGAGAAGAAGATTGCCCACTGAATCAGACTCATCTTCTAGAAGAAAACTGCAGGAGGGATTGCACAACATTCCTGCTGCGTAGTCACACCTTTGGTAGACACTGCAAAATTCTTCATTATTGAGAACAAGAGAAATCATCAAATCCTGGCTTACTTTTCTAGCACCCAAGCTGCCATTCCAACCAATGTCATCAGGGTCATTGTCAGGGCTTTGTTGTTGAATTTAACCTAGAAACAGATGTACAGTGTAATATTGTGAATGAAGATAATTTTGAAAAGGTATGTGTAAAATGAGAACAAAATGTGTAGTCATTATTAGCAAATTCAGGGGATGAGGTAAAGCCAGTGAGTCAAAAACTATTGATATTAATAAGAAACTATTAAGTAAAAGAAGTTAAAGTTAAAGAAGACAATTCAGTTAATATTCTGGATAGTTTTGGTTTGTGAAATTCTAGGAACTGTAAAATTTATTTTATTTTATTTACCCTTTTGTTGGCCAGATTTGTCCCACTAGGCTAGTAATCTCTTTTCAGGGTAGGCACAAGATGCTATTTATACTACTAGGGGAAATTACGGCAGGGCATTGGGGAACTTCCCTTACTCATTACAGTAATCACAACAGGTATCATCAGCGATTACTAGTGTTCATCTCAGTCCTAGTGCAGTGGTGGTTAGCAGGATGTTCCACATTATGAAACTGAAAGTGAGGGAGCCAAGACAAACACCAGTGCAGGAAATAGTGTGTCAAATGATTCAGAGACATTGTTCCAGCAAAAAATTGTTTGCAGAGTCGAGAGATGAGACAGAGGAGTTGTCAATACAACCCTTCATGTAGGATGATATATTGAATGAGAAGATAAACCAAAGTGAACCTGAGAATAGCAATGAAGTGTCATGGGGAGATATAATTGTGAAAATAAGGGAAAAGGATACAGTGGAAGTCATGGAAGGGGATGAAAAAAAAAAGAAAACTTGTGCCGAGACAGTGACCAGTATGTTACAAGAAAAGATAGATGACCCAAAGAATTTAAATAGAAGAAAACTGGTGGTGAGGCTGCAAAATAAATGTGATGTGGAATTAAACAGGTACGAGGTATGGGACAGTATTTTATCTCTGTACATTACAATTCAAGAGGTAAGGGCATTTATTATTATAAACAAATAAACTTTTTGTCGCATTATTTTTGAGACTGTTCACGGCATGAAAAACTTTATTAGTGAATTTGAAAAAAAAAAGAAAAATGAAAATCCGTGGAATGAGTACATGATAAAGACTGTATTTAGAGAAATAAAAAAAAGATACATATACAATTTCAAACTAAGATACAGAGAAAGACAGACTTTAAAAATCTATTTCTAATGAAGTAATGGACATTGTAAAAGTATATGGTGATAGGGGTTTATGGACTGGGGGATGGAACAGCAATTTCATTCTGAAAATGGAAAATGATAAGATTATACATATATCAAGTATTATAAATGTTGAAGGGAATCAAGACTTGGTAAAGTACAGGGGGCAAATAAGAATATTTTTTTATGTAGAAAAGAGGGACATTTTGTGAATAATTGTGAAAAAAGAAGGTATTACATTTGTGAAGAAATGGGTCATGGGGCAAAAAATGTGAGTTGGAATGTTATAAGTATAAACAAAAAGTACATTTAACAATGGACTGTAAAGAAACAAAAACAGAAAATGAAAATGAAAATGAAGAAAGTAAAGAGGCAGGAAAAGAAAAGGATAAGATAAAAACAAAAAGTACATTTAACAATGGAATGTAAAGAAACATAAAAAGAAAATGAAAATAAAATTGAAGAAAGTAAAGAGGCAGGAATAGAAAAGGATAAGATAAAACAAAAAGAAGTAATAAAAGTGACAAAAGAGAAGGAAGTTAGAATAGGAATAATAGAATGGTGTAAAACTGTAATATAGATATAATTGTATTAGAAGATATAAGGTTTATAACAAAAGAAGAAAGATTACATTATGGAATGGACATATAAAATTTAGAAAATGAACGTTGTTCCAGAATTGCATTTTTATGCAGGAGAAGAGTTAAAATATTAGACAAAATTTTAGTAAGAATGGGGATATTAAATGTCCTAGATATTGGATGGCAAGAAAAAGTATTTAGAATTAGAAAAGTTTATGCTTACATAATGCTTAAAGACAGAGAAAGTTTTTTTTTACAAATATTAGATTATGCTATAGTGAACATGAACATAATAATAACGGGATTTTAATTGTGATTTAAGAGAAAGAAAAAAGAAAAACAGAAAAGATACACAAATAATGAAGGAAGTTCTGAAATGTGGAAAGTAAACTTTATGGAAAGAAAAAAGGATGGACATGAAAAAATGTGTTTAAAACAGAAATTGATTATTTTATAATATCAGAAGGGATAAATATAATAGAAGAAGGAGTAATAAGGATAAGATTTTTAGACCATGTAACAATATGGCTAGAGACCAAAGAAAATAAAGACTATATTAAGACAGGAAAAGGAAATTAATAGATTCAATGAAAAAGAATGCAATATGGAGGACAATGGAGATTACATAACCACACAGTTATGGAAAGAACATTTAACAGTGATACATTTTACAATAATTAGACTGAGTGGTAGATAGTATTTAAGAAAAAAGTATAAATAAAGTTATTTAAGTTGGGAGATAGATAAAATAAAGTGAAAGAAGAATATATAGTTATATATGATAGAGTTTTTGAAAAGTTAGAACATAATAAAATAACTGCTCCCCCACCCCCCTCATTTCCTGCCTTGTCTTTCAGCTGATATAATTTAGCTAGTGCTGTGTCTCCTTTTAATTAACAACCTGTATTCAAACTGGAACCTTAGTTTGAGAGACAGCCTTACAGAACTATCTTCAAGTTATAGAGCTGAGTATATTTTCTGTGTTATTCTGTATTATAGAGCTAAATTGTCTGCTTGATATCTGTGTCTTACTGCTCTGCAAATCTATAGAAAACAGTATATATATTTTTTATAATTTGCACATTCCTTACATCTGTGTTGAAACTGCATCCCCACCCCTCATTTCCTGCCTTGTCTTTCAGCTGATATAATTTAGCTAGTGCTGTGTCTCCTTTTAATTAACAACCTGTATTCAAACTGGAACCTTAGTTTGAGAGACAGCCTTACAGAACTATCTTCAAGTTATAGAGCTGAGTATATTTTCTGTGTTATTCTGTATTATAGAGCTAAATTGTCTGCTTGATATCTGTGTCTTACTGCTCTGCAAATCTATAGAAAACAGTATATATATTTTTTATAATTTGCACATTCCTTACATCTGTGTTGAAACTGCTCCCCACCCCCCTCATTTCCTGCCTTGTCTTTCAGCTGATATAATTTAGCTAGTGCTGTGTCTCCTTTTAATTAACAACCTGTATTCAAACTGGAACCTTAGTTTGAGAGACAGCCTTACAGAACTATCTTCAAGTTATAGAGCTGAGTATATTTTTTGTGTTATTCTGTATTATAGAGCTAAATTGTCTGCTTGATATCTGTGTCTTACTGCTCTGCAAATCTATAGAAAACAGTATATATATATTTTTATAATTTGCACATTCCTTACATCTGTGTTGAAACTGCTCCCCCACCCTCATTTCCTGCCTTGTCTTTCAGCTGATATAATTTAGCTAGTGCTGTGTCTCCTTTTAATTAACAACCTGTATTCAAACTGGAACCTTAGTTTGAGAGACAGCCTTACAGAACTATCTTCAAGTTATAGAGCTGAGTATATTTTCTGTGTTATTCTGTATTATAGAGCTAAATTGTCTGCTTGATATCTGTGTCTTACTGCTCTGCAAATCTATAGAAAACAGTATATATATTTTTTATAATTTGCACATTCCTTACATCTGTGTTGAAACTGCTCCCCACCCCTCATTTCCTGCCTTGTCTTTCAGCTGATATAATTTAGCTAGTGCTGTGTCTCCTTTTAATTAACAACCTGTATTCAAACTGGAACCTTAGTTTGAGAGACAGCCTTACAGAACTATCTTCAAGTTATAGAGCTGAGTATATTTTCTGTGTTATTCTGTATTATAGAGCTAAATTGTCTGCTTGATATCTGTGTCTTACTGCTCTGCAAATCTATAGAAAACAGTATATATATTTTTTATAATTTGCACATTCCTTACAACTGTGTTGAAACTGCTACCCCACCCCCTCATTTCCTGCCTTGTCTTTCAGTTGATATAATTTAGCTAGTGCTGTGTCTCCTTTTAATTAACAACCTGTATTCAAACTGGAACCTTAGTTTGAGAGACAGCCTTACAGAACTATCTTCAAGTTATAGAGCTGAGTATATTTTCTGTGTTATTCTGTATTATAGAGCTAAATTGTCTGCTTGATATCTGTGTCTTACTGCTCTGCAAATCTATAGAAAACAGTATATATATTTTTTATAATTTGCACATTCCTTACATCTGTGTTGAAACTGCTCCCCACCCCTCATTTCCTGCCTTGTCTTTCAGCTGATATAATTTAGCTAGTGCTGTGTCTCCTTTTAATTAACAACCTGTATTCAAACTGGAACCTTAGTTTGAGAGACAGACTTACAGAACTATCTTCAAGTTATAGAGCTGAGTATATTTTCTGTGTTATTCTGTATTATAGAGCTAAATTGTCTGCTTGATATCTGTGCTTACTGCTCGGCAAATCAATAGAAAACAGTATATATATTTTTTTATAATTTGCACATTCCTTACATCTGTGTTGAAACTGCTCCCCCACCCCCTCATTTCCTGCCTTGTCTTTCAGCTGATATAATTTAGCTAGTGCTGTGTCCTTTTAATTAACAACCTGTATTCAAACTGGAACCTTAGTTTGAGAGACAGCCTTACAGAACTATCTTCAAGTTATAGAGCTGAGTATATTTTTTGTGTTATTCTGTATTATAGAGCTAAATTGTCTGCTTGATATCTGTGTCTTACTGCTCTGCAAATCTATAGAAACAGTATATATATTTTTTTATAATTTGCACATTCCTTACATCTGTGTTGAAACTGCTCCCCACCCCTCATTTCCTGCATTGTCTTTCAGCTGATATAATTTAGCTAGTGCTGTGTCTCCTTTTAATTAACAACCTGTATTCAAACTGGAACCTTAGTTTGAGAGACAGCCTTACAGAACTATCTTCAAGTTATAGAGCTGAGTATATTTTCTGTGTTATTCTGTATTATAGAGCTAAATTGTCTGCTTGATATCTGTGTCGTACTGCTCTGCAAATCTATAGAAAACAGTATATATATTTTTTTATAATTTGCACATTCTTTACATCTGTGTTGAAACTGCTCCCCCACTCCCTCATTTCCTGCCTTGTCTTTCAGCTGATATAATTTAGCTAGTGCTGTGTCTCCTTTTAATTAACAACCTGTATTCAAACTGGAACCTTAGTTTGAGAGACAGCCTTACAGAACTATCTTCAAGTTATAGAGCTGAGTATATTTTCTGTGTTATTCTGTATTATAGAGCTAAATTGTCTGCTTGATATCTGTGTCTTACTGCTCTGCAAATCTATAGAAAACAGTATATATATTTTTTATAATTTGCACATTCCTTACATCTGTGTTGAAACTGCTCCCCACCCCTCATTTCCTGCCTTGTCTTTCAGTTGATATAATTTAGCTAGTGCTGTGTCTCCTTTTAATTAACAACCTGTATTCAAACTGGAACCTTAGTTTGAGAGACAGCCTTACAGAACTATCTTCAAGTTATAGAGCTGAGTATATTTTCTGTGTTATTCTGTATTATAGAGCTAAATTGTCTGCTTGATATCTGTGTCTTACTGCTCTGCAAATCTATAGAAAACAGTATATATATTTTTATAATTTGCACATTCCTTACATCTGTGTTGAAACTGCTCCCACACCCCTCATTTCCTGCCTTGTCTTTCAGCTGATATAATTTAGCTAGTGCTGTGTCTCCTTTTAATTAACAACCTGTATTCAAACTGGAACCTTAGTTTGAGAGACAGCCTTACAGAACTATCTTCAAGTTATAGAGCTGAGTATATTTTCTGTGTTATTCTGTATTATAGAGCTAAATTGTCTGCTTGATATCTGTGTCTTACTGCTCTGCAAATCTATAGAAAACAGTATATATATTTTTATAATTTGCACATTCCTTACATCTGTGTTGAAACTGCTCCCCCACCCCCCCTCCCTATTCTTGGTCGTAGTTTAAATTTGGTGGCTTTTGCAGTGCCCGCCCCACTGTAGATTTGATCTAAGACACTCCCCCAGGACATCTCTTTACCGCATTCTACCTAATAAACCCTTTCTGCACTTGCTTTTAGTCCTTTTTAATTTAATTAAATTTTTTCAAACTGTGTGTGGACTAATATTGCTACATATTCAAGTGTGCCAGCTTGCACTGCATGAGAATTGTATTTACTACTGCTTTGCTACTTTTCTAAAAAAAAAAAAAAATCTTCTGCTTTTACTGTACTTGTGTTTCTTCCTACTTTATTTTGCTTTTGCGTCATCTTCGCGTTCTCAATTGTATTTATTACTGCTTGGTGTAACTCATTCTAAGCCTTTTAGTTTAAACACTTGGGCTTCAGACCAGTTGTTTTACATTGAGAGGGTTTGTGGTCTGCAGTGTAGTGGCAGAACAGGTAGCTTACATCCTCTAAGTTGGGAACTGCTGATTGAGGGCTCAGTGTCTGTTATTCTAAAAGTATATTAATTCTGGTTTAAGCACTTGGGCTTTCAGGCCAGTTATTTTACATTAAGAGGGTTTCGTGGTCTGCACTCTTGTGGGAGGAAAGGCTGGACTCTGCCCTTCTGAGCTGGGAATTTCTGGTTGAAGGCTTATAGTGCATGCATATCTGAATTTCTTCTTACTGAAATTGGTACACCTTGTTTGCTGTAGCAAAGACTAGATCCAGGCCTGCTGAATCTAGCTTTGTTTGTATAACTTGAGCACTAATCCAGGCGTTATTTAAAGTATTCAGTTGTATTTATTACTGCTTGGTAGTAACTTGGTTAAAGTGTAGCTATCATTCTAAGTCTTTTGGATTAAGCACTTGGGCTTCAGACCAGTTGTTCTACATTAGGAAGGTTTGTGGCATGCACTGTGGTGGCAGGACAGGTAGCTTTCATCCTTCTAAGTTGGGAACTGCTGATTGAGAGCTCAGTGTCTGTTATTCTTAAAGTGTATTAGCTCTGGTTTAAGCACTTGGGCTTCAGGCCAGTTATTTTACATTAAGAAGGTTCATGGTCTGCACTCTTGTGGGAGGAGAGGCTGGACTCTGCCCTTCTGAGCTGGGAATTTCTGGTTAGAGGTTTATAGTGCCTGAATATTTGAACTGTATCTTACTGAAATTGGTACACCTTGTTTGCTGTAGCATAGACTAGATCCAGGCCTGCTGAAACTAGCTTTGTTTGTATGCTTGTTATTTCCCTGGAACGCTAATTCCACCTAAAATGTGGCTTCTCAGCGCTTCTGTGGATCCCTAGTGATATCTGCATTGCTTACTGTACTTATTTCCTTGCTTCGCTTGAAAGAAAGTTACTGTTTGTCGTTTTTGCATTTAAGTTACCTGTAACACACTGCACTTGTTACCTGGCACTTGCTCACTAAAGCAATTATAAGTCAGCACTAAAAATTAAAAGCACTACACCCTCACTCCCCATTGGCCCTTGTTTTCAATTATAAAGGAATTCCCAATATTATTCTAGCATGTCCAAAGGTCAGTTGTCAATCTCCTCTCCGGTCCAGCTGGTGAATATGGGAATCTTGAGGCAATGTTACAACTGCCTCATGTACACAGACAACCCTCTCCTCCTCCCAACAAATTCCAACACATGTGAGAGATGCAACCATATAGCCAAACTGGAGGCTAAGCTGTCTCAACTCAGTACTGGCATAACCAGCCAGGAGGAAAAGGAAACCACACTCACTACAATTCCAGTCTCACATAGACCTACCACGACAGCAAACCAAACACATAATCACACAAAAACATACTCGGAGGCTCTAAATAAAGATCTGCCTAAGCAGCAGAGACCTCCAAAGCAGACACCCAAGCAACCGCTACCCCAAAACAAAACACGTGCAACACATATCTCACAAAGCCAGTGTGCCGATCAGTCACAGCCCTTAAGGCTAAACAACACACCTGATACACTTGTAATAGGTGACTCTATCGTCAGGCACACTGACGTCCTGCTCACCAGGCTGAACAAGGAGAAGGTCACGGTGAGCAGCCTGTCTGGCGCTAGGATCCGCCACATAACACAAGCACTCAGGTCACTCCAAGGCAAGTACAAATATGACTCAGTCATTGTCCATGCTGGTGTGAATGACCTGAGACGTACCTCCTGGACTACATGAAAAGAGACATAGAGGAGCTCTCTGAGCATGTAGCCCAGGCTGGTATGACCCTGACCTTGAGTAGCATCTTACCCTCACCAAGAATGATGCCACAATATGAAGACAAGATGATCAATTTCAACAATTGGCTTAAGTATTGGTGTCATTCAAAGGGGATCAATGCCTGTCAGCTTGGGATGATATGCACGACAAGCCACGATGCTTTGCTAGGGACGGCTTGCACCTGTCACCCTGGGCTTTCGGATATTGGCAAAGGCTCTTGCTACCCCATAGTGCCTTTTTAGGCAAGGCTCAAAGACAAACCCACCTCCATAGGTATCACAAGGGATAAGAAACTAAGAGTAATGCTACTCAACGCTAGAAGTCTAAACCTCAAGATGCATGCACTCGAAACTCTCCTTAGCATGGAGAACATCGATATCTGTGCAGTAACAGAAACCTGGTTCAGGACTCCTGAGAGCACCCCAGCACTACCAGGTTATACCTCATACCATGCTTTTCGGCCCGAAAACTTGGACTGAACCACAAAAGGAGGGGGAGTATCAATATTCATCAAAGATACCCACACCTCCAGGTTGGTGGCAAAGCACAAAGCATCAGAGACTATCCATGAGCAACTAACAGTGGGTAAAACTGCCTTCCAGTTTATAGCCTGCTACAGACCACCCTCCCAAACCCAGGAACCCCACTTGGCCTTCCTGAGAACACTGGAAAATATGAAGGTCTCTCCGAACACCATTATATTGGGTGACTTCAACTACCCAAACATAGATTGGGAGCATTACTCTAGCTCCAACACCCTTGCCCAAAGGTTCCTAGAATTCATAAACTCAAATGCTATGGAACAACTTGTTACCACTCCCACAAGAGGGGAAAACATACTGGACCTGATCATCACCAACATGGGGACTCTATGCTCCACACCAGAAGTGTATCCCTCACTGGTAAGATCAGACCATAAACTGATCTCACTGGATATTCACATCCGACCCCAGCCCCTGCCCAGAAAACCACAGTGAAAAACTTCTCTAAAGCAAATTTCACACTCCTCAAAACCAAGGTGGAATCCTTCAAAGCCCACGGGCCTGTGGAAAATCTGCCCAGACCACAGAATCCTTTATAAATGCATTCTATGAACACCTTCAGGAATGCATGGATCATCTAATCCCAAATAAAACCAAGACCCAATCCTCCAAAGGCAGGCGACCTGTCTGGTGGACCCCAGCCATAAACAAACTATACAATAGAAGGAGGAAGCTACTACATGATAGAGCAAAATCCCAAAAGGGAAGGCATCTCTGATCAGTATTAGCAAAAACTAAGGGCACTCATAAAATCGTCAAAGGCCAGCTTCAAGAGAAAAATTGCACAGGACACTAAAGATAATCACAAGGCTTTCTTTAGTTATGTTAGGAACCTGGGTGGGAATTCCCAGATATGCTCAGAATTAGTCCAAAATGACAAAAATACACTGATCCCACAGACATTGCCAACATCCTAGCTGACAGGTTCAGTGCAAACTTCTCCCCCCTCCCCACCAAAGGAGCAAATATCTATCCCAGCAGAGTGCTGCCCCCGACATCTCAGATGCTCAGGTGGGAGCTGCCCTCTCCAAAGCAAAAAACACAGCATCAATGGGACCAGACGGTGTCCCAGGCTGCATCCTACATGAACTCCAAGAAGAGCTAAACCCAAACATAAAACTACTGTTCAATCTCAGCCTTACTACAGGATATGTACAGAAAGAGTGGCGTACAGCAACAGTGGTCCCTCTCCACAAAGGTGGTGCCTCAACGGACCCTGGAAACTATCGCCCCATAAGCCTGACTAGCTTGGTCTGCAAAGCTATGGAAAGGATCATCATGGACCTCATAAATAAAGATATTGGGGACCTAAAGACACTGGATCCTACCCAGTTTGGCTTTGTTAAGGGCAGATCCTGCCTCTTAAACCTGGTTGACTTCTTTGAAACAGTCACCAAGGCCATTGTGAAGAGAAGGTGGTCCACACAGCCTATCTGGACCTCAAAAGCCTTGATACAATACCCCACTCAGGCATTATAGATAAGCTCACCAGCTTAAATATAAACCCCTATGTCACTGGATGGGTTGCAAACTGGCTCAAGGACAGAACCCACATGGTTAGAATTTCTGGAGCCATGTCAGACTCCAAACCAGTTACAAGTGGCGTCCCACAAGGCTCAGTCCTGGGACCTCTCTTGTTTGGTATATATTTCTCGGAGGTACAGGCCAACACAGAAGGACTGTGGCTGACCAAGTTCGCAGATGACTGCAAACTGGGCGCCATAATCGACTCTCCAGCTGACACAAGCATCCTCCAAAAGGGCCTCATAGAAACAGACAACTGGTGCCAGAGCCATGGCCTCAAGCTAAACGCCAAAAGTGTATAGTCATCCCCTTTGGCAAAAACAAAGTGCCCACAAATTACCACATAGGTGGTAATCCATTAAGTACAGAAGAAGTCATTAGGGACCTGGGGACCCAAGTTGATAACAATCTCTCATTTGACAACCACGTGGCCAAAGTGGTTAGAAAAACATTTTATATAGCCCACCTAATCATGAAGGGATTCACATCTAGATTAGGGGTGGTCATCGTGCCTCTTTACTCATCCTCATCAGGCCCATAATTGAGTACAATGCCCCTTTTGGGATGTACCTTACCAAACACCTGCAGCAACTGGAAAGACCCCAAAAGTACCTCACCAAGAGGATCAAAGGGCTCAAACAGATGCCATATGCTGCCCGGTTAAAGAAACTCCAGCTCTACTCAGTGGCATACCGCCTGCTCAGAGGTGACCTGTGCCTGACCTATAAGGCCATGTCCAACCCGGAATTAAGGGACATGCTGCACCTCAAAATCCAAATCCCATCGAGCTACACGCTCGAGAGACTTTAACCTCAGCACTGAAATAAATAGGACATGCTGGAGGGACAGATTCATAACCCAGAGGCTCCCTTCACTATGGAATAAAATCCCAGTCCAGGTTAGGCAGAGTCCCTCATTGACTCTCTTCAAGAGGAATCTGGATGAGTGGATGGGAGATCATAGGTTTACCCCAGGTATCACTTCTGTGTCACTGTTAGACAGAGGCACAGTATACTAACCTCGAAAAAGGGCATAGCAAAATTAATTTAAAATGGGTGGCGAAAGCCAAACATACTCTGGCTAGGCTTATAAATGCCCTAGGGCAGATAGCCTAGTATGAACCTATGAACCTATGAACCATATGCCAAAACCCTGGAAGAAAACACAATGAAGCTTACAGACAGGACGACTTAGTCAAGCCTTGTCGTTGTTGATTTAACAGTGTAGACCATATTTGTATTAACATGGATAGCTGCTTATTACTGTATTGCTCTGAATTTTGTAAGCATGATTACAACAGTTACTTCATATAAGTTCTCGGGATAGAGAAACTCCTAGGAAGCATACATTCTTTATAATAGAAAATGGTAGTTCAACTTTGTTCCACAAGATGGCAATGTATTAAAAGTTTTTTTTAGAAAAGGTTTTAAAATGTTTTAGAGATTTTAAAGTTTAAGTTAAAGTAATAAAAATGACTGTATCAAAGAGTTTGCAAACTTTTAAACAACTGGCATGATATTTGATTGTTATCATTAGTACAATTAGGTCAATAGTACTTTTTATGCAAGAAATAAGGCAATTAGAATGTGACTTTAAAAGTTTTCATGACATAATTTTCAATTATGCCTCATTTACTATGCAGCATGAGATTGGTGGTTTTAAATGTTAATTGATGTATATATATATATGCACTGATGTAGTGACCAGTCCACATCCGAGGACGTTTTTGAAATGAAAACGCACTTGCATTTGGAGCGTTAGTGTGATTTCAGTGTTTTTTTCTGTGAAGCGAATGCTTGGATTAAACTATTTTAACAGTTGAAAAGCTTTGTTCCTTGGCGTTTTTATCCTGTGGATTTCTGTGGACTACACTGTTAAATCAATAACTATAAGGCTTGACTAAGTCGCCCTGTCCATAAGCTTCATTGTGTTTTCTTCCAGGGTCTTGGCATATGGTTTTTAGTTACTTTTTTGACCTGTTGGCAGTTTTTGGTGATCAACATAATAAAATAGAATTCCAAGAAAATTAATATATGAAAAAAAAAAAGAAAGAATCAAAAGTGTATTATTTAAACAAAGAAATTTATTGCAAGGAAAAAGGAAGAGCTATCAGCATGTTCAGGAAAATAGTAAAAGCGAATAAAATTGTAATAAGACAAATGACAAAAATGGTGAAATTAAAAAACAGCAAACACAAATTATGAAAACAGTGAGGAACATGTAGAAGAAATGTATAAAAAGGAGGGAAGCCGAGAAATCCAAAAAGACTAGCAAGTTAAAAAAATTACAAATTTAATGAATAAAAAATTGAAAAAGGAGATAACGACAGATGAATTAGATAAATTATTTAAGCAAGTTAACATAGATTCAGTAGCAGGTTCAGAAAAATGTATAAAACATTAAGGGATTAGCAAAATGTTTATTTAATTTTAAATGAATGGATGGAAGGCTGTTTCATGTATAAGGAAATTTCCAGTGGAATTTTAATTTTTTTTTTGTGGAAAAAGGGGAATAAAGAAGAAATAAAAAACTAGAGGCCAACAGAATTAAACAATACTGATTATAAAATATTTATGAAGATTATACAGAATAGGATGGAGAGTAGAATACAAAACATATTAGAAGAAAGTGTATTTGATATTAAAGGTAGAGGTTGTCAAGAATTTTTAATGATTATAAGGGAAGTAGTAAACGATGTTATGAAGACAAGACAAGAAGTAAAATGATGGTAGCTGATGTTAATAAAGCTTTTGATTTGATAGAACATGAAGTGTTATGGAAATCTATAGACAGTTACACTATTATTAAAAAAATAAAAGAATATGTATGACTGCTTATAAAACATCAAAGAAAGAATACTAATTAATGGTTGGTTAAGTAAAGAAATAGAAATGAATAACAGAATTAGACAAGGATGTCCAATGAGTAGTATTCAGTTTGTTTTATTTACGAATTTAACAGTTAGTGAAATTAAGGGTACAACAGAAATGGCAGAATATGTAATGGAAAAGTACATACAAATGCCAGTAATAATGACATGCACAAATAATATAGTTGTAATAATTTATTTTGGATGGAAAAGTAATTAAATATTTAACAGAATTATTGAAAGGAACAGGGATGGACCTTATTAAAGAAAAAAGTCAAGGATTTAGAAGTACTAATAAAATAGCAGGTATACAATTTACTCTTAGAAATAAAGGTATTAAGAATAGAGTTTGATAGTCAGGAAATAAAGAAAAGACAATGGGAGAATTTGATAAGAAGTATTAAAGAATTATTTGCATTATGGAAAACATATAAGTTGTCATATGAAAAGAAAGCAAACTTAGTTAATTCTGTGTTAAGTAAAATGTCATATTTAGTAAGTGTTTTTATGATTCCAAAATGCATGAAGAGGATGTAATGGAAATATTTTTTCTCCTTTATATGAGGTTCTAGATTGAAACTGGTTAAAAGAAGAGTATTATACAGGAGTAAAGAAAGTGGTAGTCTAGGTTTAATAAACTCAATAGCATATGGAGCTACTCTGAATTCCTATAAAGTATTAATATAGATAAAAGATAAAGAGAAATTAGTGAGAAAGATATTTAATTATAAATACAAGGAGATGGAAAAAGCTAGCTCTAATAAAAAAAGAAAAAAGAATATTATGATGATGAAATACAAAATTATCTAGAAAAGACAAAGACTGATGAGGTAAAAGAAAGAATGAAAGTATGGTATAAAAAGATAATGGATCAATCTTTTTGCATCAATCCATGGGAAATTTTCAAGAAGAAAAAAATAAATAAAAGCTATTACAGAAAGAAAGAAATGTAAAATTTGGCTAAAGTGTTAAGATTACTTATGAAGGTTAAGTATAAATAAACATCCTGTTAAAAGTAATATACCATATAAAAAAGGGACATGAAAGAATTTGTCTGTTTTGTGGGGAAGAAGAAACTGTAGAACATATGTTTTTGACATGTAATTGTTTTGCTAATATAAAAAGGTATAAGCATGGATATGATAATATATGGATATATAAGGATATTAAAAAATAGAACAAATTAAAAAATAGCTAGAAGGATATTTTATGTTACATGGATTGTTTGGAATGAAAGACTTAATGAGATTATATTTAATGAGAAATGTTTTTTCCAGAAATTGTAAAAAGAATAAAATGGTGGTTATGGAAGGAGTAGAGGTCTAGTACAGAAAATATTGTTTGTTCTTCTCCATTGTTAATGTCAGTACATTTTCTGTCTTTCGGCTTTTCCCAGTTAGGGGTCGCCACAGCGGAACTCCCATCCGCTAATGATTAGTACAAAACAAAAAAATGATGAAAACATATAAATATGCAAATATATATTTGTGTAACTATGTTGTAAATAGAGTACAAATAAAGGATCTTACTCTTTTTGATAGGTGTCCTAGCAGGGCCTCAGTTTAATGTCTCATCCAAAGGATGGCACCAAACAATCTACCTAGTATGGGAATAAAATCCATGGTCTGCTGAATTAAAGTTGAGTGTGCTACCTGTTGCACCACTGACACTGCTAATAAATTTACATTCTGAACACAATGAAAGACAGAGTCCCTGCACATATTCAGAAATAGTTGAACACCTGCACAGACAACTTGAAATCTGCATAAAGTCAGAGAAATTATATCCTTCACAGATATGCTAATGTCTTATACGTTTACAGAGATTTCCATGAGAATATTATATAACAATAAATCCTGATGCTATGTATACATGAAAAGTAGTGCTCAGGAGCAGAAATGAGCAGTAACTAAATTTAAATCACAGGTGACATTAAGGTGTATTTTGAGCCAAACAAAGGTAAAAAGCATGGCTATTAATTTAAAGAAAGACAAGATTCTCGCTTGTATTGATCTGCAAGATTTGAATAAACCAATTAAAAGAGAACATTGCCCAATGCTTACAGTTGCAGTTGTGATCTAATGAATGCAAACTGCTAAGTTCTTTTCAGTTACAGATGCAAGTCATGAATTCTGGCAGAAAAAGATAGATGGCAGTACTAGACTCTGTATATCTAATACACAATTAAGGATGTTCAGATTTCTTTTTCTATTTGGTATTTCATCAACATTACAGGTATTCTGAAAGAGCTGTTGCACAAGAAACCAATGTCTTGGAAGGTGCTATAAATATAACCAATATATCCAAGGACAAAACACAATAAGAGCAGGACAAGAGACTGAAACAGCTCTCGACTGGAGTAAGACAACACAATTTCATGTTAAATAGAAGTACACATAAAGTAAGAGTGACAATACATTGATCATATTTTACATTAGAGGGACTGAAACCTGATACAGGAAAAAATCAGGGTAATGGTGTTTATGATTATGCCAGAAGACAATATAGCATTATAGAAGTTGTTATGTAAGATGCAGTATTTTGCGAAGTTTGTACTTAATATATCTGAGATGACTGTGCCTCTAAGAAATTTGTTAAGCATAATGTAATCTGGGTTTGGGGTTATGAAAACAAATATTATTCCTGAAATGCTCAAGAATCTTTGTATAAAATAATCAACATTAAAATACTATGATGTGATGTCAGTTGTGTTGCAAGAAGTTGTATATGATGGCATGATCTTACAAGAGTATGTATCAGTTTTCTGTGGATTGTGGATCAAGAGCAATCACAGATTTAGAAAATATATGTTATGTCCTGGTTATTGCTGGATAAAGCCCTAATGGTAACACAGGTGACCTGAGTTCTGTTATTGTCTGAGGCACTCGAAGACCCTGGGCAGAGACTGTGTGATAAGTACTTTAACTCATTACATCTGAGTGATGCCTCCAGGTGCATCTACAGTTAACTCCTACTGATGCCTCAAGGCGTCAAATATTTCTTGTTCATATTTGCATCAATAATTCAAAAACCATGCTATGTACAAGGTTTTAAAAAAGAGTTCATCTTAAAGCTTAAACAATGGCAAACTCAAGTGCATTAATATTTGACTTCTGTCTAGTGCAGGTAAATAGATATTAGCTGTTGTTTTTACAATATTAATTTATATAGATATAATTTTCACATTTTTCTAAATATCTCAACAACCAAGTGTCACAGACATAAGTCCTTAGCCTCATATGAAAGCTCTTGGGTAGATGATTAAAATTCTGCTGACAGGATGTGTGTAACTTGAGTGGTTGATGAGATAATGTAAGTTGATTACAAAATATTACAAATGTAATAGTTACTGCATTTACTGTGACTTATAAAATTCAGTTTAAGATCTAGAACCAAAAGAATACTACCACTATAAAATGTATTGTGCTGAAGAGTTTGCCATGTATACTTCTTTCATAACTTCTGTGGTTCCAGAAATATGAACATTTACTTGAAATGTGAGGACATAATTTGATTCTGTTAAAAGGCTTGGGTTCCGCCTATTAGAAGTTATATTGCAAACTTCCTGAGCTACATTGGAGTGAATGAGTTAAAGCAGTTCATTTAGAGGGTATCAAAGATCCCAAACAAAATTACTGCTTAGGCTCAGAGCTATGGGCAAAGGGTTAAGAAAACAGTAATTGATCAACCAGTTCCAGGTGAAAAAAACAAGAAAAATGGAGGACAAAGAGAAACAGGAGCAATATCTGGCAGAGTTTAAAGCAGTCCTCAGGAACAAAAGCTTTATAAACTGTTACAAAAGCTGTTGGCAGCTGCTAAGGATATAGGCCTAATGAGAGAAGCAATAGCCAATCAACAAAGAGAAGTTAATAAGCTGAAAGAAATAATCCATGACTTGGAAGAGAACAGAGCAGCACTGAGTGCAAATGTGTTGGAACACGGTAGAAGGACAACAGTAATAGAAAAAAAAGTTACGATAGCAAACAGGAAACTGGATGACCTAGAAAACATTTCTAGAAGAATCAACATAAGGATAATAGGGGTATCAGAACAAGTCTTGGATGCAGAAATAGAATGACACTGGAATTTCTGGAAACAAGATATTACTTATCTAGATTACAAGAACCAATAACAGAAATAATTTGGAGAGCCGGTAGAGAAGTACAAAACGAGGACAACAGACACACATATTAACATACCTGTAGGGCTAATACCTTAAAAAATTATGAGACAAGACAGAAGACTTATACTGATATTCTTTAATAGTATGTTTGTAAAACTGGTGGGGAATTATTCTTATTCACTACATAAACTAAGAAAAGGGATGGCTAACTTTTTCAGGTTATTGAAAGCCAACAGAATTCCTGCATGGAAGTTAACAAAAGCGAACTTTGAAAACAGTCCACTCAAACGAAATTTGTGATGTCCTTTTATTTTTGTTAGCACATGCTTTCGGAGAGCTCTATGTCCCTTAATAATGCCTTGGCAAGGCATGTTAATGAATTTTCAGACCATTATTTTAAATTCACTGTCCTTAAGATGGTTAACTATGACATTAGGGGTGGCCCTTGGCAGAATCAGCTAGAATTAGAAGAATTGTTTTGGCAAATTCGTACTGCTGCATATATTTATCCTGGTTTGAATGACCATGTGTCTATAAGCTGTATTTTAAAAAGTCTTGCCTTAAAAAGGTGAATCTAGTGTATTTAGTTTATTTAGTTTTTATTATGATTCCTTGGTTTTTAAATGTTCTAAAATGGGATTCTCAACCAAGGTTTTAATGTTGCACATACATGCATCTATGTATTCTGTTTTTATTTGTATTATTTATACACACATAGAATGTATCCACAATTGGTATTACTTGTATATATTTTTATGTATACATATATACACATATAAACATATTTTATATACATATATATTTTTTATGTTTTATGTTTACATCTGATTATAAACTGAACATGTTTTTTTGGCTTTCCTTGTTTGTATAATTATCTGAACTGTATACTAATTGTATGGCAATGTAAGATGTCTTTCTGTGATTTTAGTAGTTTGGTATTGAGCATTTGTAGTTGCTTCAAGGTGCGTTTTTGTACTTGATTTAATTTGCATAATTAATTAATTAAGTTAATTTGAGGTATATATAGTATAATTGTTTTTAGGCATTGATTTGTTTTTGTGTCTGAAGAAGGAGGGACATAGAGCTCTCCGAAAGCGTGTGCTAACAAAAATAAAAGGACATCACAAATTTCGTTTGAGTGGACTGTTTTCAAAGCTCGCTTTTGTTAACTTCTTTGTCGGTTTTTGTACTTTTGATTTTTAGAATTCCTGCATGGATTAATTACCCCATCATTTTAATTGTAGTGTAGAGGGAATCAGATACAGGTTCCACTCAGAGGGACAAGCACAAGCTTTTGTTACAGACTTCATGAACAGTGTACGCTACAGCAACAGATGCAAAGAAATTAATTCAAATATCCAACCAGAAGTGGACAGACAACATTGCAAAGGATCACAGAAGATAGAATTACAAGGATCATAGAGAATGCTGGATGCAGATGCACTCATGGTAAAAAAGACTAAAGAGAAAGTAAAACAAAGGCACAGTGTGATATCAACAAGATTGATGGGGGCATATAATAATCTAGACATAGACTGCAGAAATGGAGGAAAGAACCAAGAAGACAGAAAATAAGAGGTAACTGTGCAAAAAATGATACAGTAAGAGGAACAAAAATCTGGTCAAAGCAGAAATCTAGCAGAAGAAGAGAGTCCAACAGTGATGATAGCAGAAGCAGGGCTTGAGATGTGAGAAGCAAAACAGTCCATAAAAAAGGAGACCTTGCAAATGAAGCTTCTAGGATTCAGATGAAATTTCTCCTGTACAGATATGCACCTGTTACACTGCAAATAGCATGTATGTCTCTGTTCATAGACATCTTCATGCTCCTGCCATACTCTTTTTTATGAAACGTACATAGGATATCTTACTTATAGTTATTTATTTATTTCTAATTGTTAACTTGGGAGGCAAACTGGTCAGAAGTCCTTTTCCAGCAATGATCAAAGCTCATTGAGCCACAAACCAGCAAAGTTTACAAAACAAGACAGGTTACACTCTACCACAATAATAAAGCACAAGTATTACAGTGTATTAAGGAATAACATTTCACAACAGCATTTTCTAAAATGAGCAACTACCTACTAACATTTTCTAAACAAATGTTCCAGATTTACATCCATGCATTTTATAATATTACATGATTTTATGATCTACTTAGAAGAATGAAACTTTGATTCTGAACTGTTCTTCTGGTGCAAGGTATAGTCCTTTAAACTGTACATCTGGTCCATGGTATAGTTCTTTGAACCGTACATCTGGCACATGGTTCAGTTCCTTGAAATCTACATCTGGTGCATGGTATAGTTCTCTGAACTGTACATCTGGTGCATGGTACAGTTCTTTGAACTGTACATCTGGTGCATGGCATAGTTCTTTGAACTGTACATCTGGTGTATGGTATAGTTCTTTGAACTGTACATCTGGTGCATGGTATAGTTCTTTGAACTGTACATCTGGTGCATGCTACAGTCCTTTCAACTGTGCACCTGGTGCATGGTATAGTGCTGAACTGTACATCCATCTGGTGCATGGTACAGTTCTTTGAACTGCACATCTGGTGCATGGTGCAGTTCTTTGAACTGTACGTCTGGTGAATGGTATAGTTCTTTGAACTGTGCTTCTGGTGCATGGTATAGTTCTTTAGATTGTACATCTGGTGCATGGTACAGTTCTTTGAAGTGTATATCTGGTGCATGGTATACTTCTTTGAACTGTACATCTGGTTAGTGGTATAGTTGTTTCAAGTGTACATCTGTTGCATGGTCTAGTTCTTTGAACTGCACTTCTGGTGCATGGTATACTGCATTTCTTTAAGCTGTACATCTGGTGCATGTTACAGTTTTTTGAACTTTACATCTGGTGCATGGTATAGTTCTTTGAACTGTACATCTGGTTAATGGTATAGTTCTTTGAACTGTACATCTGGTGCATGGTATAGTTCTTTGAACTGTACATCTGGTGTATAGTATAGTTCTTTGAACTGTACACCTGGTGTATAGTATAGTTCTTTGAACTGTATGTCTGGTGCATGGTATAGCTCTTTGAACTGTACACCTGGTGTATAGTATAGTTCTTTACAACGAACTGTACATACTGAACACCACCAAAGGACAACCAGTAAGGAAAATTTTCTCTCTCAGCGCCAGTCAATATTTTCTTCATGAGTAATACATATTCCATACATTATTGAGCCAATTTGTTATTCACCAACAATCACCAACAGGCCCACGGTCAGGATGAACGTCTTTTCCAACAATATTTGGTCCCTTTGTCAATGTCTACTTTTTGCACAAAATTGTCTCTCTTTCTTTTTATCTCAGATTCTACCCTCACCGCAAATGAATCTAGTGAGGTAGGAAATAACAAATGAACTTTAAGGAAAGAGATGGTTTTTATTTTAAATATTCTACTTTGACCAAAGGGTTAAATACTGAGTGAGGGTGGCAAGAGAATACCGATTAGAAAGTTTTTGTTAGATAATTATTTTTACATTTAATTTATTGTTTAATTGTCAACAAGTTGTTAATGGTATACTATTTAATGATATATGATGGGCCTGGTGCATGGTATAATCCTTTGAACTGCACATCTGGTGCGTGGTATAGTTCTTTGAACTGTACATCTGGTGCATGGTATAGCTCTTTGAACTGTACATCTGGTGCATAGTATAGTTCTTTGAACTGTACATCTCCTGCATGGTATAGTTCTTTGAACTGTACAGCTGGTGCATGGTATAGTTCTTTGAAGTGTACATCTGGTGCATGGTATAGTTATTTGAGCTCTATATCTGGTGCATGGTATAGTACATTTTTGGTTTAACTTTTCAGAGTTCTGCACTGTCTTCATTTTTGCTTGACTGAATTATTTATATATATATGCTGGCATTGTTTTCTGTTTTCTCATCTGTTCTGAAACTGGTTTTCTCCCACCCATCTACCTTATTCCTGTGGTGTTGTTATAGTTGGTGGCTTTGCAGTTGCCCGCCCCTGCACTAAATTTCATCTGGGACATTCCTCCCAGTCTAGTGTTCATTCTACCTAATGCAGAGAGAACATTTGAGAAGGCAAACCCACTTAGGTTCTTAACCTTGAATTAACTTCTGCTTCTCCTTCCTCCCTTTGCACTTTATTAACAAAAGAAAATTTTGTGTTCTGACTGAGTGTGCTTCTCAGCTGATCAGTATATTTTCTGGCACTTTTAACTGTTCGGAGTTGAATAAAACAACAACTGAATGTAGTTCAGAATACATTTTAAATAAATTGCATTTATTTAAACTGTATTTGCTTTAATACTGCTACACAGTCAAGTGTGCTAGCTTGCACAGCACTTGAATTGTTTTTACTGCTGTTTTAGCTGCTTTCTGAAAAAAAAAATTAATACAATTCTAAGCTTGTTGCCTGCCTTTGGTGTAACTAGTTTAGTCCAGATACAGGTTTTCTGTAACCAGGACTGTTGGTAAGCTTCTGAGCCCCCCAAGTCTTTCTGTGTTGGAGGGAAGCCTTTTAGCTTATCAATTGGAGTGGTAAGCACTAGGTAGCCTATCTACCACAAGAGGAGTGGTTTCTGACCCAGAAATTGTAATTTATTGAGCGTTTGGGCAGTTTTTCCATCCCTTTCAACTTTCGGATTTAAAAGCCTGTGTTTGCGCTTGTTTCCCACCTTTCTTGTAACTAGTCTAGTCCAAGTACAGAATTCCTGTATCCAGGACTGTTTGTAAGCTTCTGAGCCCCCCAAGACTTTCTATGTTAGAGGGAAGCCTTCTAGCTTGTCAGTGGGAGTGGTAAGTACTAGGTAGCCTATCGACCACAAGGGGAGGGGTTTCTGGTCCAGAATTTGTAGTTTATTGACCATTTGGGCAGTTTTTTCCATCTGTTTCAACTTTATGGTTTAAAAGCCCACATTAGCACTTTTCCTGCCTTCCCCGTAACTAGTCTAGTCCAGATATAAATTCCCTGTATCCAGGACTGCTTGTAAACTTCTGAATGGTGCTAAAGTCTGCTCTTCAACGTTTCCCTTAGATCTGCTAGCTTTCTCCTCTCCTGCACTTTTACTAGCTTATTAGTTTAGCACTTTACCAGACTTCTTGTAACAATTATTCTAGCACACAAAAGTGCTATCAGCACTAAATGTTCTACAAGGAAACAGCTCCAGTACTTGTTTATTAATGTCCACCCCTCCAGGCATGCCTAAAGGTCAGTTCCCTATGTTTTCTCCTATTAACCTGGTGAACCTGGGCATCCTGAGGCAATGTAGCAACTGCCTTATATACACTGACAACCCTCTCCTCTTACCTCCCAACACTCAGACTTGTGGGAGATGTACTTATATATCCAAATTGGAAGCCACACACTCTCCAGCCAAGACTACCTGGTCAAGAGGAGAAGGCTGTCACTTGCACCATACCACATGGAACACATAGCCCTCCAGAACACACACCAGCACTGCCTTCACATAAAAACACAAACCACACACCCACCTTCATGGAGGCTCTCAGTAAAAATCTACCCAAACAGCAGAGACTGCCAAGGCAGAAATGCACTCAACCACCACAACACAACACTAATCACGAGACACATAACTCTCCTAAACAGTTTACCACTCAACCAACGCCCCTAAGGCAAAACAGCATGCCCAACACACTACTGATAGGTGACTCGATAGTGAGGCACACTGATGCCCCACTCACTAGGTTGAATAAGGAGAAAATAACAATCAGCTGCCTGTCAGGTGCCAGAATCCACCACATAACACATGCACTCAGGTCCCTCAACAACAGGTACAAATATGACTCAGTCATTGTACATGTGGGTGCGAATAACCTGAGACATACCTCCCTGGACTACATAAAAAGAGACATGCAGGTGCTCTTGGATTATGTAGCCCAGGCGGGTATGGCCCTAGCCCTGAGAAGCATCCTACCATCATCCAGAATTATACCACAGTACAAGCAGAAAATGATTGAGTTCAACAACTGGCTAAGTTTCTGGTGTCATTCTAAGGGGATCCAGTATATGTATGCCTGGGATGACATGAATGACAAACCTCGATTCTTTGCCAGAGATGGCCTGCATCTGTCACCCCTGGGCTTACCGGATACTGGCTAAGGTTCTTCCTATCCCATAGTGCTTTTTTAGGCAGTGTTCCAAAGAACAAATTACCACTGTAACAGCTACAAACAAATGCAATCTGAGGGTCTTTCTGCTCAATTCTAGAAGTCAAAATCTCAAAATGCACTCCTCAAAGCACTCCTTAAAATGGAGAACATCAACATTTGTGCTGTAACAGAGACCTAGTTCAAGGCAGCAAAAAGCTCCCCTGCACTACCAGGCTATAATTCATTCCACACCTTTTGGCCCCAGAACTTGGACCGAAGCTCCAAAAGTGCTGGTGTTTCCATATTTATAAAGGATGTGCACTCCTCCAGACTGGTAGCTCAACATAATGCATATGCGATACTTCAGTTGCAGCTAACATTGGGTAAGACAGCAATTCAGGTCGTAGCCTGCTATAGGTCTCCAACCATGTTGCAAGACTCACACTCCATGTTCTTAAGCACCCTGGAGAATATTAGGGTCCAACCTAACACTCTCATACAGGGCGACTTCAACTACCCCTTCATTAACTGGGAAAACTACTCATATACCAGTGCACCTGCCCAGCACTTCCTGGAATTCATTAATTCCATTGCCCTGGACCAGCTCATTCTTACCCCCACTACAGGTAGCAACATCTTTGCCCTGGTCATTGCTAACATGGGTGACCATTGCTCTACACCAGTAGTCAACTCATCCCTGGATAGATCCGACCACAAACTAATCACCACCCCCCAACCACAAAGGCAGCCACCATGAAAAACTTTTCCAAAGCTAACTTTGGGCTCCTAAAAACAGAAGTGGATAACTTCATGGCACCCATGCAAATGGAGAACAGTCGCATGACTGCCCAATTATACACCAATGCACTGTACTAACATGTACACAAATGCATGGATCTCACCATACCCAATAGAACTAAGATGCTCTCCTCAAAAAAAAAAGGAAGCCAATCTGGTGGCCCCCTGCCATAAGCAAATTCTACAACAGAAGGAGAAAACTGACGTGGAATAAAGTGAAGTCACAAGTCTGGAAAAACTCCCTTATCAGCCTCAACAAAAGGTTGAGATCCCACATCAAATCCTCTAAAGCTAGCTATGAAAACAAAATTGCAGCAGATAGTAAAGACAATCACAAGGCCTTCTATAGTTATGTAAAGAATCTCCAAGGTAACACCCCTATTTGCTCTGAGCTACTGCACAATGGTACCTCTTATACTGAGCCAACAAATATTGCCAATATACTGGGCGACAGATTCAGTGCCAACTTTACCGCTCTCTCCCCACTCAAAGCACCAATCACAATACAGTAGACTGCCAGGCACCCAGTATTACTGCTGCACAGGTTAAAACAGCACTGTCCAAGGCCAAGAATACAACTTCTATGGGTCCTGACAATATCCCTGGCTGTGTTCTACATGAACTACAGAGTGAACTGCCACCTCAACTGTGTCCCCTTTTCAATCACAGCCTCACCTCACTGTCCCTACTGAATGGGGCACTGCTACAGTCATCCCTCTCTACAAAGGATGAGCGATGACAGACCCTGGGAACTATCGCCCCATTACCCTGATAAGTCTGATATGCAAGGCTATGGAATGCATCATCATGGACCTAATAAACTAGGATAGAGGGAATCTCCAAACTCTGAATCCTACACAGTTTGGTTTTGTGAAGGGTAGATCATGCCTGCTCAACTTGGTCAACTTCTCTGAGTCAGTCAACAGAGCTGTTAATGAAGGCAAGGTGGTTCATACAGCCTACCTTGATCTGGCCAAGGTCTTTGATACCAATCCCCACTCAAGAATCATAGAAAAGCTCACTAAGCTGGGCATCAACCCCTATATCACTAGGTGGGCTGCAAACTGGCACACAGATAGAACACACAGTGTGAAAGTAGCTGAATCCAAGTCAGACTGCTGACCAGTCATGAGTGGAGTCCCACAGGGTTCGGTCCTGGGTCCTCTCCTGTTTGATATCTACTTCTCTGAAGTCTAGGCCAACATGAAGGGACTCTGGCTGATGAAGTTCGCAGATGATTTCATGTTGGGAGCTATTATTAACTCCCCAAGTGATGTTGACATCCTACAGAAAGGCCTCACTGAGACCAATGACTGGTGTCAGAACCATGGCCTTAAGCTCAATGCAAACAAATGTGTCATCATCCCCCTTGGGAAAAACACAGTTCCTTTGAATTACCACATCGATGGTAACCCACTGATCACAGAAGGAGTTATAAGAGATCTGGGAACACAGGGTGACAACAACCTCTCTTTTGACCACCACATGGCAACTGTGGTCAGAAAGTCCTTCTATGTGGGAATTCTCATTACTAAGGGTTTTGCATCCAGGAAGGAAGAGGGCATTGTCTCCCTCTACTCTTCCCTCATTAGGCCAATAATCAAGTACAATGCCCATTTTGGCATGTACCTCATTAGACACCTGCAACAACTGGAGAGGCCACAAAAATACCTCACAAAGAGGATCATAGGCCTTAAACACTTGTGCTATATGGACAGACTCAAAAAACTCCAACTATTCTATGTCTCATATCGCCTACTTAACGGCGATCTCTGCTTGACTTACAAAGACCTGTCTGACCCAGCTCTGTTAGAAATGCTACATCTAAAGAAATCCCAGTCCATTCACCACATGCTCCAGAGACCTCAACCTCATTACCGCAATCAACAGAACATGCTGGAGGGACAGGTTCATAACCCAGAGACTGCCCATGCCATGGAATAGACTTCACATACATGTCAAGCAGAGCACCTCACTGGCCTTGTTCAAGAGAAATCCTGATGAGTATGGGAAATAGAAAATTCACCACGGGAATCACTCCAGTGGCTCTACTCGAAAGAGTCAGTGGAAACTAAGGTTGGGTGGCATGATGACAGGGTAATCCTATGGGCTAGGCTTGTAAAGGCTCCAGGGCCATTAGCCTAGTACACACCTATGAACCTATCTGATGTATGGTATAGTTCTGTAAACTGTGCACCTGGTGCATGGTACAGTTCTTTAAACTGTACATCTGGGTGCATGGTATAGTTCTTTGAACTGTACATCTGGTGCATGCTATAGTTCTTTGAACTGTACACTTGGTGCATGTTATAGTTCCTTGAACTGTACACCTGGTGCATGGTGCAGTTCTTTCAACTGTACATCTGGTGCATGGTATAGTTCTTTGAACTGTACATCTGGTTAATGGTATAGTTCTTTCAACTGTACATCTGGTTCAGGGTATAGGTCTTTGAATTGTACATCTGGTGCACGGTACATTTATTTGAACTGCACATCTGGTGCATGGTATAGTTCTTTGAACTGTACATCTGGTGCATGGTATAGTTCTTTGAACTGTACACCTGCTGCATGGTAACAGTTATTTGAACTATACATCTGGTGCATAGTATAGTTCTTTGAACTGTACATCTGATGCATAGTATAGTTCCTTAAATGTACATCTAGTGCATGGTATAGTTCTTTGAACACTACATCTGGTGCATGGCCTAGTTCTTTGAACTGTACATCTGGTGCATGGCATAGTTCTTTGAACTGTACATCTGGTGCATGGTATAGTTTTTTGAACTGTACATCTGGTGCATGGCATAGTTATTTGAACTGTACATCTGGTACATGGTATAGTTCTTTGAACTGTACACCTGGTGCATGGTTTTGTTCTTTGAACATTACATCTGGTGCATGGTATAGTTCTTTGAACTGTACATCTGGCGCATGGTATAGTTCTTTGAACTGTACATCTGGTGCTTGGTATAGTTCTTTAAATATACATCTGGTGCATGGTATAGTTATTTGAACTGTACATCTGGTGCATGGTATAGTTCTTTAATTGTATATCTGATGCATGGTATAGTCCTTTAAACTGTACATCTGGTGAATGGTATAGTTCTTTGGAGTGTGGTGCATGGTATAGTTCTTTGAACTGTACTTCTGGTGCATGGTACAGTTCTTTGAATTGTACACCTGGTGCATGGTATACTTCTTTGAACTGTACATCTGGAGCATGGTATAGTTCTTTAGACTGTACATGTGGTGCATGGTATAGTTCTTTAGACTGTACAGCTGGTATATGGTATAGTTCTTTGAACTGTACACCTGGTGCATGGTATAGGTCTTTGAGCTGTACATCTGGTGCATGGTATAGTACTTTAAATATACATCTGGTGCATGGTATAGTTCTTTGAACTGTACATCTGGTGCATGGTATAGTTCTTTGAACTATACATCTGGTGCATGGTATAGTTCTTTGAACTGTACATCTGGTGTATGGTATAGTTCTTTAGACTGTACATCTGGTGCATGGTGTAGCTCTTTTGACTGTACAGCTGGTACATGGTATAGTTCTTTGAACTGTACACCTGGTGCATGGTATAGTTCTTTGAACTGTACATCTGGTGCATGGTATAGTTCTTTAAATATACATCTGGTGCATGGTATAGTTATTTGAACTGTACATCTGGTGCATGGTATAGTTCTTTAATTGTATATCTGATGCATGGTATAGTCCTTTAAACTGTACATCTGGTGCATGGGTATAGTTCTTTAAACTATACATGTGGTGCACTGTATAGTTCTTTGAACTGTACACCTGGTGCATGATAGTTCTTTGAACTGTAGATCTGGTGCATTGTATAGTTCTTTGAACTATATATCTGCTTAATGGTATAGTTCATGGGTTCACAAACTGTGCACCACGGTGCCCTGGGGACCTATATCTGATGCATGGTATAGTCCTTTAAACTGTACATCTGGTGCATGGGTATAGTTCTTTAAACTATACATGTGGTGCACTGTATAGTTCTTTGAACTGTACACCTGGTGCATGATAGTTCTTTGAACTGTAGATCTGGTGCATGGTATAGTTCTTTGAACTGTATATCTGCTTAATGGTATAGTTCATGGGTTCACAAACTGTGCACCACAGTGCCCTGGGGAGCCGCGGCTTCCTCACAGGGGCGCCCCGAAGCTTAACAGCTGATTTGTCAGTTAAGTGAATGCCTGTATGAGTCTGTGTGTGCCTTTCTGCGTGTGTGAGTTAATGCGTGCATGAAAGCAAAAGAGTCTGTGTGTGTGTGTGTGTGTGTGTGTGTGTGTGTGTGTGTGTGTGTGTGTGTGTGTGTGTGTGTGTGTGTGTGTGTGTGCGTGTGTTTGAATGTCCAGATTTTTGCCTCATAGTTTTTGTGTGTTCCTCCTAAAATCTGTACTTTTCTGGCAAATAGGTGCGGATTGAAGTCATTAAATAATGACAAACATTTGAGTTAAGACTCCACATCCTTCAGAGAATTCATGCTAATGCAAAACCTATTAGCCTATCAACTTTCTAAGTTTGCAAGAGCAATATTTAAAATCTGGACAGATTTTATGTGAATTTGTAGGTGTTTTTCAGCAAACATATTAACATTAAATGTTGCTAAAATGGCTTCTTTTTTATTTCTCCAAATCTTCTGGATTTGTAATACCATGATGGGAATGGACCCCATTCCTAAGTCAAAGTATAATTAAAGTTCATAAAATTAGTATTGCTTCAATCTTTGATGTTAGCCAGAAGTGCTCATTGCAGCACCCGCACTGTGCCCAGTAATTACTCCTTCTGCAAGTTATATGGAGTTACATGAATTGGTAACATATCTAAATACGATTGTAGTTTCTTTTTTATAAGACCCATTGCTTCTACTACTATAGGAAGTGTCTGGGTATCTTTCTTCCTCATTGCTGTCACTTATGCCTGCAAATCCTGATATTTTATGACTTTGTGTTTCTCTGTACACACTGTAGTCACTGGGTGTAGTGATTTCAATGATCAATGCTCAATGACTGATTGAATGAATGATTCAATGACTCTAAGGGGCCTTGTGGTCTGGCTGCTCGTCACGCTTCTCGACTCCTGTCCGGGTGTTCCCTCACTTTTCTTTTCTCAAATCAAGAAATCTTACATATTCCTGACACTACTCCTGTTAAAGAACACCACCCCCAGCTAACCAGTGAAGAAGCCGCTACCACCCAAAATACCTTTCAGTCTGCCTACTGTCTTATCAAAAGGAAGACTCAGTGTATGTTAATTAAACTAAATTATTTAAGTATTTTACTATAATTTACCTTTTAACTTGAGTGAGTTTTTCTTGCCTTCCTCGTGAAAGCAGCCGACCACAGCCTGCCTCCACCCCATCCCTTACTAGGTTCCTTTTTTTTTCCCCATTAATCTCTTCCACTTGCCCATGTAGACTCCCTTCAGTGAAGTAGGTACCCCTGTAGTTTCTCCTGCCACACTAGGTGGCACTACATACTTGCTTTTAGGCCTACTCGTACATTTTACTACAATTTTCTTTTGGATTTCTTATATAACTAGACCCTCTTGGTTCCCTTACCCTGTTAACCTGTCCTTTATTGCCTATTCCACACTTGCACAGATCATTGTACTTTTTTTCTTTTCATTTAGTAAGGTAAGCGAGCTTGTCTACCCTCCCTTTTGCTGTAGCCATTACTACAGTTTCTGATTGTTAATAGTAGATCCTACACCCTTTGGCTCTTCCCGCTCTGTTCGCCCTATGAACTCACTCTGCTCCCCTACCCTACCCCCAATTCCCACCGCCCTCCAGTGCAGCTAAGTTTATATTTCTGCAACCACACCCCTTCCCCTCATCATCCTATTAGTAACTTCTGCTAATTAAGGTTCCCACCTCCACTTCCTACTACTCCTTAAAGCAACCCTACACATTATATGTCCTCTCCCTACCCTCTCCACTCTAATCATCCTTTTGATAACTTTATACAGATTTCTCTTCTACTGCTGCCTCTATATTATCCTATATTATACTATTATCCTCAACTTACTCTACCTCTTATCCTACTCTTCCTAATGGCCTCAATACAGAAGACTAAATACACAAACCTATTACTCTTAACCACTATTCTAGCTTCTCTAACCATACCCTATACTCTTACCACCTATGAACATTATTCACTTACTGAACATCAACCCTACCAGCATACTCAATCAGTGTCTCATGTAAACTCCCTTAACCACATAATCATAACCTCCACTTCTATCTATATACTTCCAAAGTTTCATAGATCTACCCATGTTATTTACTTCCAAGACAAGAAAACTCTAAATAACTATAACAAAATTCTAAAGATTATACAAAGACCTCAGCAACACCCCCTATTAAATGGTGATATTCATCCAAACCCTGGCCCCAATAATATAATTACCAGTGACCTGCACAATCAATCTTCCCATACTACCATTACCCCAACAAGGCCCTCTAACTCTCTCCTGATAGCCCACCTCAACATCCGTAGCATTAACAATAAAATCACCCACCTTCATGCACTCTTAGAAGTGCACTCATTCGATATCCTTTGTATTACAGAAACATGGCTAAAGCCTTCAACTCAGGACCAGGAAATTACCCCTCCTGGATATAATATCCTGAGATGTGACCGCAAAAACAAAAAGGGTGGGGATGTAGCCATTCTCTATAAAACAGAACTTCAAGTTACATCCTTCAATGTGTATCTACCCTCAGATACTAAAGCTGAAATTATTACTGCTAAACTTCAAATCAACAACTGTAAATCTATTTACATAATTTGCTCCTATCTTCCCCCCAGAAATAATATCAATACTCTTGAAAACATCCTCAGTTGCCTCTCTACTCACCTAATTCAGGAAACCGTAGTGCTAGGTGATTTTAATATAGACTGGGCTACCTGTAGCTCCCCAACCCTATCACCCACATAAATCTATACCGAATCCATTAACCAGGAGGTAAGGAAACCATCCTAGACTGGATCCTTATAAACAGCCATCCTGACACATATAAACCAGGTACCCTTCCAGATGACATCAGTGATCACACTCTAACCTACATAATTAAACAAAAAACCCATAGCCCAAATTCAAATATTATTAAAACCTCACGCTCTAAAAAACACTTTTATCCAGAGATCTTCCAAAATGAGCTTAAGGCATGGGACTGGTCACCACTACATCATCTTCAACTTGATGAAGCAGTGTCCTACTTTAACACAAAATCCCTACAAATTCTAGAATACCATGCCCCAGCTCACTCTACCCGTATAAGGACCAAAATTGCCCCGTGGCTCACAAAAGAAACTAAACAAAAGATCCTCCTATGTAATAAAATCTGGGCCAAATGGAGAGCCTCTAAAAACCTATCAAACCACCTTTACTTTAAACAGTTAAGAAATGCCACCAAAAAAAAACAATTCTGCTCGACAAAAAAAAAACGTTTACCTTCACCTCCAACAAACCCACCAGCAAAAACCTCAAAAGCTCTTGTCAGGCATTAACAAACTACTTCAGCCAGGGCACTCTAAAACACCTGCCCCATCAGGTATCAGCCATAATAACTCTAAGCAAATTGCTGATGCCTTCAACAACTACTTTACTGAAGCCATTCAAACTCAAGCTAATACACTACCCCCTGTCAGCACTAGCCCATTAAACACCACAAATAGCCCAGTTCCTTCTTTTCATATAGAACCAGTGCCTACATCCCTCATTTGCACCCTCCTTCAAAAACTCAAACCATGCGCCCCTTCAGCTGACTGTCTACCAGCTGAATACCTGCAAATAGCAGCTAAAGCCATTGCCTATCCCATTTCCATCCTTATAAATAGAACAATTACAGAAAGCACAATCCCTTCCATCTGGAAAGTCTCCCATATCATCCCTCTACATAAAGGTGGTACTTCTACAGAGATTTCTAACTTTCGACCAATTGCATTACTCTATCCAATAGCCAAAATATTGGAAAAATGCATCCACCAACAACTACTTGACCACCTCCTCCACAATAATTTACTTGCTAATTGTCAGCATGGATTTAGGCCATTCCATAGTACCACCACTGCCCTGCTATCTTTTTCTGACTGTATAAACAAAAATCATAATAATAACTCTCTTTCCACTGCACTATTTATTGACCTTTCAAAAGCCTTCGTCATGGTCTACCATCACCTACTTATTGATATGCTAAAAGCCCTATCACTTGACCCACAGGCATTACTTTGGTTTAAATCCTATTTAGAAAACAGACAGCAAGCAGTGCACTGGGATAACAATCTATCTACACCCCTCTCTGTTAACATTGGAGTACCTCAAGGCTCTATTTTAGGCCCTCTTATCTTTTCTATTTTTATTAATTATCTAAATGCCAAAATTCCTCAAGCCACCTGCATACAATATGCAGATGACTCTACTTTAATATGTTCTGCTAAGTCCGTAACGTCACTACAAACCCTCACACAAACAGTATTTAATATTGTTGAAAACTGGTTCATGCAACATTGCCACCTCCTAAACCCCCCAAAAAAACAAAATTACTGCTTTTTGCTCCTACCCAAAAGTCACCCCAAATTCACTTCACAGTAACCTCTAACAATGGAACTAGCATATCTCCAGAAACTTCAACCCTACTCCTAGGAATTACAATAGACCACAACCTCAGCTATGATGATCATATTAATACTACTATAAAATCTGTCAACAAAAAACTAGGCTCCCTTTATAGAATCAAACCCTTCCTTATGCCATTAGCTAGATCCACTATTGCCCAGACCCACCTTATCTCTACCCTGTTCTATGCCTCTGCCATTTATACCAATCTATCTAAAAATAACCTTAGCAAACTAGCAACCAACTATAACAACACTGTCAGATTTGCCACTGGCACCCCATTTAGAACCCACCACTGCCACAACCTCAAACAACTGGGATGGTTAGAACTGCAGAACCAACTACTTTGTCAACAACTTATTATCACCAAAAAGATTCTTTACCACCCTAAGAATACACCAATCCTCATTAATCTGATTACCCCATACAAAAATCTTGCTGCACTATGCTTGGCTAATAAGCTCCTAGTTTCCACTATTAAATTGAACAACAAGGCTGGGGACACACTATTCACTAACACAGTGGGCAAAACCTGGAACCAGCTTCCAAATGAACTCTCAACTCTTTCTTCCACACCGCTTTACAAAAAATACCTTAAAGAATATCTTAAAACACACTGGCTATGTCCCTGCTCTAACCCTGACTAATATCTCATTCCCCATCCTGCTCTCCCTATACTTCTCTGTTCTGTCAGTCTGACACCTACCGGTGTTAACTAGTAAGCTAACCTCTAAATAGTATTTAACAAGATTTCCTTCCTAGAACTCTAAGAGTTTACTTACTCTAAAAGTGCTAGCCCTCAGCTACACTAGATGTAAACATAAGTTTGTACATCTGTAAACCAGGCAAAAAAAATACTTTTATATTATCTTTGTTTTCTGTATTAAATCTTAGCCTAAGCCTTACTAAAGGACTCTGTATAAGTTTTTTTATGTATAACCCTGTATAAGTTTTTTTTTATGTACAATCTAAATAATGTACTGCAAATCATGTTACTACCACATATAATTGTATGTTATGTCACTGCATATGCTTGGAGCTTTTCTCCCCAGACTTCTACTGAAAATGGACATATATCCAGTTGGACTAGCCTGGTCAACAAATGTAAAATAAAAAAAAAAATAAATGCTACTTCTGTCTTATTTTCATGGGCCACTATATCTGGTTTTCTTGCATCTGTTTTTTGGACTGTTGGGAATGGATGATCCCATGTGATACAGACTTCATCATTTTCTATGATGCTTTGTGGCTCATGTTTCCAGCGTTTTTCAGCCACTTCAATACCATAATGTTTGCACAATTCCCAGTGCAATAGTCTTGTTACATTATTATGCCTTTCAGTATACAGTCCTTCTGCCATTAGTATGTCACAACCAGCAACTGCTTCCAATTCTGTTTTACAAAACCTACATTTATCTATTTCTCCCACATGTTCAATGGACTTTGTAAACCAATGTGCACATAACCCTCTATCTTGGGCCACCAATATTAACCTTTCATCTTTTGGTTTGAATTTGCAGCTCCTTAACCATTCCTACATTCGATCCTGATCAACATGAGGTCCTTCCAGGAGTTTCTATACTTGCAAATATATTTATGCATTTTCCACATTTCTTGCCTTCTCATCTGATCCTTCACTTTATATTCTTTTCTTTTTGCAGTTACACACAATTGCATATCTATACATGTAATCAGTTTCAAGGAGGCCCACACCTCCTTTGGAATGGAGAATATATAATCTTGGTATGCACTGATTTTTATAAATCATTTGATGAGCATGAAGCATCCTTCTTGTTTTCCCATCTAATCTATCCAACACCCTTTGGGGCCAGTCAGTCACTCCAAAACTGTAAGTTAGGACAGGAAGAGCAAATTGGCTTATAGCTTGAATTTTGTTCCTAGATGTCAATGCTGTTTTCAGAATTAATTTAAGTCTTCTAAAATAATCCCAAGTTTTATTCACATTTGCTCATGTTTTATTGTTGATCCTTCATCAGTTCCCAAATATTTATACACTCCTTCTTGTTCAAGTTCTTCTATATCACATTCTTGTCCCAAACTAATGTTTTCTTGATGTTGCAGCTTTCCTGCTTTAACAGTTGTTTTTTACACATTTATCAAGATCAAATGACACTCATATCATCTGAAAAAGTTTTGACTATTTGCAGGTGTACTTTCAGTTCCTCATCTGATGAGCTATATAATTTTAAATCATTGACAAAGAGAAGATGAGAAGTCTTTACACTTTGTTGTTTTCTAGGAGGCAAATTGTAGCCATGGCCTAATCTTTTAAGTAGACAACTTAATGGGTTAAGGGCAAGACAGCATAGTAGCGGTGACAAAAAGTCACCCTGGAATATCCCTCTTTAAATTTTTATCCCTGGAATAATCATTTGTCCTTTATCATGGCTTAATGGCAAAGTGGTTTGGCACTGTTTCATGTTCACTGTAATATAATCAATCAGTGTAGGGTGTATCTTATACATTTTTAAGCACTCTTTTATCTATGAATGTGGGATACTGTCAAATGCTTTTTTGTAGTCGATCCATGCCATCCCTAGATTCTTCCCCTTTTTACAGTTCTCCACTAAGACTTTATTTAACAACAAATGATCCTTTGTTCCATATGACTTTCTTTTCTTGCCCTTTTGTTCTATTGTCATGATTGAGTTTTCTTCTAAATTACTAAACTCTGTCGGCATCAGTTCTGGTATATAGTTTATATGTCATCAGAAGACACGTTATTGGTCTATAATTTTTAGGGTAGCTTGCAGGTTCACTCTTAAGGATGTGTAGGAGCATTGTTTTTTTCTGTTGTTAACCAGGCTGATGTCTGTTTGGGGTGCCCATATAAATAGTTCTTACTTATGGCTAAATCTTCATGCAAAGATGTTAATACTTTTAACCAGAAGTTAGGTACTGCATGCAGGCCTGGAGTTTTCCAATTAGAGGCTTTTCTTAACTTTGTTTTAATCTCTCTGGCTGTTACGTCATCCCATTTCATATCCTGTACCTTTAAACGTCTCATTCTTTCTTTTACTTCTTCTATCCATTTATCATCTTTGTTATGTTCCACAGGATCTTCATAAATACTTCTCCAAAACATATATATGTCTTCTTTTTTGGTGGTCTTTCAATTCCTTTACCTTGTTTCCCAATTCTCTATAAAGCTTTTTTGGGGTCATCAACAAATTGCTTATTTTGTACTTTTCCTTTATATTTATCTGTGTATCTTCTATGTTTTTCTGCCCATGCTGATATTTTTAGTTTATTATTTGTGATAGTGCATGATAAATCCTGATCTGTTATAATACTGTGCATTGCTTTTATCACATCTATCTTTCTGAGTATTTTTGCTGATCTATTCCCTCTTCTATTCTCTTCTAACAGAGACTCTTCTTATCCTAACTGCTTTATAGTTTTCTCTAGCTGATACTTCCATGATGTTCAGTCCCATGGCATCGTATACAGCAACACAAACCCTTTGCAATCTCCCAGACCCGTGGTAGATCCCTGGTTATACCTTTTCCAGCGAGAAGCTTAAAAGCACACCAAGAGAAGGATCACATATAACACCAGAACCTGCTAAGCTACTGAATCAAACCATTTACACTCTCCCAGACCCACAGTAGATCCCTGGTTATACCTTTTCTGGCAGGAAGCTTAAAAGCACACCAACAGCAGGATCACATATAACACCAGAACCTGCTAAGCTTCTGAATCAAATCCTTTACACTCTCCCAGACTCGCAGTAGATCCCTGGTTATATCTTTTCCAATGGGAAGCTTAAAAGCAAACCAAGAGCAGGATCACATATAACACCAGAACCTGCTAAGCTACTGAATCAAACCCTTTACACTCTCCAAGACCCATGGTAGATTCCTGGTTATACCTTTTCCAGCTGGAAGCTTAAAAGCACACCAAGACTAGGATCACATATAACACCAGAAACTGCTAAGGTATGGAATGTAGGTTCAACTAATTTATAGCTGCTCTCTCAATTTGTAAAGACTCACTGTATCTATAAAGTATACAGTCGGGAATGACAGTTGCATTGTTCTTTCTTTGTTTTGGGCTAGTTCTTAATAAACGCCTGCAAACTTAGTGGAATATAAGGCAAAATATATCCCAAGGGCTACTCTATTCAATGTACTTGCCTTGTTGACTGGGTAACTGATAACTTTTTTTGCCTCTCTATGCCACAGTTGAGGGGTCTCAGGTCATATGATTAGGCTCCTACTCCCTGACTGGCCTAGTAATCCCTCTCCCCTCACTCCAACAACCAGTTACTTCCAATCATAGATTTTAATAACCCTGGGCGCCATTTTTAATTCACAAACGCAGCTGTTCAGTCCCCCGGCATCATATACAACAACAGTAAGTGATATCTACCTGTGATTATATTTAAAGTGTGATATGACTACTATAAACTGAATATGTTCATAGCCAGGGTTATACAATTATTTGTTGCTGTTTTGATTGTGTTTACTTACATACAGTTATCGGAGTTTTTGCTGCTCCTGACTGGTCATCTTATAAACTGAACTCCAAAAACAAATGGTTCTGCCACCAATTCCACTTAAAAACACTTAAAACTTGAAAACTTTAATAAATATACGATAAGATAAAATAAAATAAACACAATGGCTCATAAACCAGATAAGCGCTTTCAGTATAATACCTTTTTCAAATCCTAAATGTTTGCCAGTGAAACTTCTTCTTAAATACCTTAATTTCCTAGTGTTCACTCACTTAGATGCATTTAGTAACCACAGCAGCATACACACCCTTCTAATTATGTCATTTTGAGTGCTGAAGAGCTTTCCCTTTTAGTGCAGGTTTTAAAGGGACAAATGCATTCAGACCTGGTGACTGATCTGATTGCAAATTCATTATCCACTTCATCTCTTCAATTTCTGTTCAGTTTACTAAATCCCCACCTCTTGGTGTTTCATGAAGCCTAGCTAGTGCCCTGAACTTGAAAGAATGACTGTCATTTATACTAATATGCATATAAAGTGCATTGCTGGTAACTTTTTTTCTTATGTCAGATAAGTGCTTTAGGATACGTTCCTTGAGCATTTGATTAGTTTTCCCTATGTAGTATGCCTTGCAGTGACTGCAGGTTGCCACATAGATAATGTTTTTACTCCGACAGTTTGCAAATCCTTCAAACTTATAGTTCTTTTTAGTCAGGGGATGTGTAAAAGTATTTGAGATGTTTATATGAGAGCATGCCTTGCAACTTCCACATCTGAGTGTACCAACTCTCCTGTTCATCTGAAAACTCCTGTCTTCAGAAATAGCTTCAGTTTCTGTTTTATAACATAATAGTCTTTTTAAGTTTTTCCTGTTCTTAAAAGAAAAGCTGGGTTGATCTCCAACAATTTCCCTAATTTTGTTGTCAGATGTTAGCACTGGCCAAAATTTTCTGATGGTATTACGAATAGCAAAATTGTCAGTATTATATGTCAACTGGCATCTCAGATTGGACTTTACCTCCTTTTGCTTGATCTTAACTATTTCACCTTAGTCCGAGAAATAAGGTCTTCCCCTATGAGAGCATAGTTCCAAGGTAGTTGCTTCACTGGTCTGTGTCTCTTTGACTTTGTATCCTCTCTTATTAAAGTCATTGATATGTTTAATTTGCTCCTCCCTATAATCCTCCTCCCTCATGCAGAGCTTGGACACTCGAGTTAGTTGGTTAGTCACTATGTTGTCAAGAACATGCCTGGGATGCATGCTAGTATTGTGTAGTAAATGATTGCACCATACAGGTTTCCTATACATTCTAGTATTGATGCTTCCTGTGTCATCTAACATTAACTTAACATCCAAGAATTCTATCTCGGTATTAGAAGATGTCACTTCAAACTTCAAAAATAAAGTTGTGTTGGTCAAAAATTGTGCAAAATGTTCCAAGGAGGTTAAATCGCCGTCCCATAAGAGAAAGACATCATCTACAAATCGATTATAGAAAACTATGTTTCTATTTAATTTGTTGTTAATATCTGCTTTCCATAGCTCTTCCCATCTTGCCAGGACAAGATTGGTATAATTATTTGCGCATGGAGTTCCCATCACTACCCCCGACTTCTGCCAGTAGTAAGTACTACCATACAGAAATACATTGTTATATAAGACCAATTCCAAGAGACTACATAGTAAATGGATATCATTGGTTGCTTTGTGCTTCACACCAAAGTCTCTAATCACTTTGATCCCCAAATCATTGTGTATGGACATGAACAAACTGTTCACATGGTCATTGTGTAAACTGAGATATTTTTCAGGATGACTCTAGACAATAGTACTTTTATATTATGTCTGTAAGGTGCTATACTTAAGGAACAAGTGCAGTAGCTGTAGTATTTCCTGTACTGATGTTATTCTAATGTCGAGCTGTTATAAGTATTGTATTTTTGTAGATGAAGCTTTTGTATGGGGGTATATGTCTATTATGGTTATGTATGTCCTCCAAATAGTCTGAAAATGCAAGTAAATATTTACCCATACCACAATTTGCTATATAAGCTTTTTATTGGTTGGTGCACTGGCTTATGCTCCGGATCTTAGACTAAGAGCATTACAAATGAACTAGCTTCCACACTGGTGACATAATTTATATGTTTCAATGCATTTTGTATGTGTCAGGAAATGTTGAATACTTTGCTACAGCATAGCTTTCTCCCTGCTGAACTGTGTGATGCTATCAAACTATAATTATCCTAAATATTCATTCTATTTATTTTTTTCTTCTCAGAAAACCCTAACTTGCTTTTTTCTTTATTTTCTCCTTTAGCAATTCCTTTACACTCTCCCAGATCCACAGTAGATCCCTGGTTATACCTTTTCCAACGGGAAGCTTAAAAGCACACCAAGAGCAGGATCTCATATAAGACCAGAACCTGCTAAGCTACTGAATGTAGGTTCAACTAATTTATAGCTGCTCTCTCAATTTGTAAAGATTCACTGTATCTGTAAAGTATACATACGGGCATGACAGCTGCTTTATTCTTTCTTTGCTTTGGGCTATTTCTTAATAAACACCTGCAAACTGAGTGGAGTATAAGGCAAAATATATCCCAAGGGTTACACTATTTGATGTACTTGCCTTTTTGACTGGGTAACTGATAACTTTTTTGGCCTCCGTACTCCACAGCTGAGGGGTCAACCTGCTCCGCTTGGGCTCACTCTGCTCCCCTAACCTACCCCCATTCCCACCCACCCCTGTTTTAATTTTCTTTATACTTTACTCTAATTAACCACTTCCCCATCTCATGTAATACACTCTGCACCCACCCGCTCCCTTTCTCACTTATACAATTCTACAGCTCCACCTATCTTACCCTATCTTTACTTTCAGTCCTTCTGAAACATGCTCCCACTCTTCCTTCTCTTCTCCTGCTTAAGTATACTAACACTTTCTACATCTTATTTTGGTCCATTGACTACAACAGTGTGATCAGCTACCCTCCCTTATCTCTTAAACTGATGTACAAACCACTATTAACTATTCCATTTGTCCCTCACTATTATCTAACTGCACAACACAGTTCCACAAAATTAAAATTCGTCCCCTTAGTACCCATAAAACCAAACCTAAGTACTTGTCCTATTTTCCCCCAACAAGCTCTAAGCTATATTTCCCAAGTTACCTACCATGCTTTGGTGACATCCACCCCAATCCCAGGCCTCACACCACTACTCCCACACACAGTACCACTGACAGTCTTAACCTCTCTCCATCTTCTCCTACTTTATCTACCATTCCTCACCCTACTCCTTTCCTTAACTCAGCTAACCCCCCTCCTTCCAAAGGTCTTACCATAATCTCCCTCAATATACAAAGTATATCACATAAAGTGCCCCCCTCATGCCATGATCACTCAGTATACCCCAGACATTCTAACTCTCTCTGAAAAATGGCTACAACCTCATATCTCTTACTCAGAAATTCTTTCCCCAGGCTATAATATCTTCCAACTCAACCGTCACCCTAAAAAAATAGGTGGTGTAGCCATTCTATACTCTGAACACCTCTTACTATACCCACTTCCCTACCTAATTTCCTCCCTGCTGAAGTTCTTATAGTTAATTACAAACTTAATAACCATACAAAACTTGCTATTGCAGCAATCTACATCCCTCCCCCAATAATAACACTCCTGTCCTAGAACAAAATCTCTCCTGGTTCTCTGATAACATCACCTATGAGACCATTACCCTGGAAGATGTTAACATCAGCAGGTCCACCATTAACTCTGCCTCACCCAATACTTGCATTAACCTCTATGATTTCTCCCAGCTTATCTCTACTCTCATGCAATATAACAAAGAAGCCAACAACAGTGCAATCCTAGACTGGGTTCTAACTTCTAACCCTAACCTCTATCACAATCCATGAACTCTTCCTGATTCTCTCATTGATCATCCCCCTACACTTGTTCACCGACAATCTCCTCAGCTTCATAGACTCCACCATCTAAAAGACTGTCGCAAACTCTCCAACTTTAACCCTGCTACCTTCAATGATTTACTTTCCTCCTTCAACTGGTCCTTCTTATTTAACCTCCCTTTAGACATGGCCATCTCCAAATTTAATGAAATCTTCCTTAACACCCTAAACTCCCTTGCCCCCATCAGAAAAATTAGACTAAAATCAAACTTCTCTCCTTGGCTAACACAACCCACTCGTAACCTTATGCTACAGAGAAATAGAGCCTGGAAGATATGGAAAAAAAAACAAATCTCCCAGCCCATCTACAAAATTATAGAGAACTCAGGAACCGTACCAAAAAACATTTTCACAAATAATCTTCACTCTGCCTGCCCCCTCCCCTCTCTTATCCAGTACGCTGATGATTCCACCATCATATCCTGTTCCGATAACCTCCCCCACCTTCTATCCCTTACCCAAGACTCACTTCTGTCCATGGAAAAATGACTAACTAGCAATGAACTCCTCCTTAATTTAAAAAAACTAAACTTCTGCTCTTCCTCCCAAAAAACCTACAACATTGCAAAACCACCTTCTCAGTCACCTCTCTAAAAATACTGCCACCTCAGTTGAAACCCATGCTAAACTCCTTGGTGTTGTTATTGATGACCAACTTAAGTTTGACATCCACATTCTACAAGCCATCAGAAAAAAACACACCAAAAACTAGGCCTTCTATATAGAAATAAAAAATACCTAAGGAAACAAAACGATCAATTGCACAAGAGTTTCTACTACCTACTCTCTTCTATGCTGCACCTGTTCTCACTAACATACAAACCAACCTCCTGGTCAAACTAGAATCAACCTACAATAAAATAGCTAAATTTTCTACAAATCCTCCTTACCGCTCCCACCACTGCACTGCCCTACAAGATCTTAAATGGCCAGAAGCACAAAACCAACTCCTACTTCCCACAACTCCACCTCGTTCATTCCATTCTTGCAAATCCTTCTTGCTGCCCTGACCTCTCTACTCTAATCTCCCCATACACCTCCAAACGTTCTCTCCACAGCTCAGACCAACATCTGCTGGAAGTGTATAAACCCACTAAACATACTGGTAAACTTCTTTATAGTCATTCAGTTGCTAATACCTGGAATAAACTCCCCCCTGACCTAAGAGCCACCATAAGTAGCTTCTGTTATAAAAAAGGCTAAAAGAATTCATGCTCAAAACATAGTCTTGCACCTGTCTCACCCCAGCCTGACCTATCTCAGCCCTATTTTCTCTTCCTCCGCTACCTCTGTAAATATTACATCTTGGGCCTTGCAACTTGTTATGCCAACTAGTTGCATTTAGCTGATTGTTAACTGCACCCATACTCTGTGTATATTTGAATTTATATAATGTTATATCTATATGTCTGTGTCAGTAATGATGTACATGTGTATTTCTTTATTGTTTCTAAGATTTGCACACTACTGTTGTATTTATCATGATGTATGTTTTCTTTTTATATTGGAACTTTTCTTCTCGGGCCTCTGCTGAAAAAGGGTTGGTGCCTAGTCAGACTAACCCAGTTAACAAAGGTCAAATAAATAAATAAATATATGGTATTTGATTTCTCCCCTTCCTTTCCCTTATTACCCAAGATTCTTGTGGTAGAATTTTATCTGTTATTAATTTAGCTGCACAGTAATATAACTTCTTTAGTTCTGTTGCATCACATGGATCTCTATGGGCAGTCCTAATTACTATGTTCATTTGTTTTATCAAACTTCTAACTTTTTAGGATGTATTGACCTCCTGCAGTCTATTTCTTTCATTGATCTTAATATGTTTATCTATCTCTATTAAATCAAGCAACTCTTCGCTTTGCTCATTTTCTTCTAAACTGAGGGCACATTTTTTGTTCTCTATTTCCTGCAGGCACTCTATAGAAAGTTCTATGGCATCTTCCTATGGCACATTCTCTTCAATTTCATCCTGTGTCATCCATTGTTCTGTCATATGGGAACTCACTGGCCTATCACTTCTCAACATTGACTGTGTCAGAGTTGCTACAGTTTCCTATTCCTTCCCTTGCTGTCCAGCTTCAACTGAACGTTTATACTGGTTTCCTGTGAAAGGATCCAAAATATCTTCATATGGAAACTAACTTGTTGCTTCCCATTCCACTGGTGTCTTCTTAATTTGAATGTCCATTGCTCTATCCTGCTGTGGTGTTTTCTGAGTTAGATTTTCCACAACAAATCCTTCATGTTGCAGGTACTCCATAACCTCAGTTTCTATTTCTTTAACTTCTCCATTACTGATCTTCTTTTCTGTTTTTCCTCTGTCTTTTTATTTTTTGAACTGTAAAGTTTTCCATGTCTGGATTACTTTGCCAGTATTTCTCTTCAAATATCTTCGGTGCTATTCTTTTTGTACTGTTTAGTTTTGCTTTCTCCTTTGCATAAATACTACAACATATTAAATTTCTTTTTCTTTCCCAAGTCCATATTTATTCTTCAGATGTCTCCTGATCTTCCTGTTTCTCCTTACTCTGGGGACTCATTCCATCATGGTGTGATGTAGCCTGCATTAGACCTTCTACACCAATTCCTTCACTTCGCAAGCATTCCATTAACTTCAATTTCTATTTTTTTAACTTCTACTTTACTAATCATCTTTTCTACATTCCCTCGTTGTGATATTATTTTTTTTATTATGACATTTTCCATCTCTGGATGCTTTTGTCTGTATTTATCTTCGAATATCTTTGGGGTTGCCTTTTTTGTATTGATTAATTTGGCCTTTGACTATGCATAGATATTGCACCATAACAAATCTCTCATTCTTTCCCATGTCCATATTTCTTTTTTATTAATTTCAAAAATCAAAAGGTTTTGTTGTTTATATTTTCACACTTCTTCAGATGCTTCTTTTTCCAAACAGATCAAAGTTTCTTGGTCTATATAATGTTTTCACAAATCTGTTGTATTAACGAACACAATTTTTTTTTGAAGCTTCCAACAGTTTCTCTTGTGGAAGTATTTTTTTCCTTTAATTTCTCTCTTAATCCTTTTGTATATCTTGTGCCTGGAAATTCTGGGCTTTTTGCATAATAGTAGCAAAGCATCATTTCTTTCTTATACTCAATAGTCCACTCTATCATCTTTAAGACTCTTTTTTGGCCTATCAGTTTTTGTGATTTTTTTTTGGTGGACTGCTACTTTCTTCTACAACAGGGTGCCATCCTCCCCCTGGGCTTGGCCTAGCCTAGGAATGTTTCAGTATTTTGAGGAATCTACACTGTCATTTTTTTCAGTCCTGGCACCAGTGCGCCTACCAGAATTGGACAATTTTTTACCCTGGGTCTTGTGCACCCAGCTATCTTTTTTTTTCATTTTTGACCTACTTCTGCCATGATGTATGCCATATAAAATACAGTCTATATATCAGTGTCGTCTTGGTGAGATTTTGTGAAAAAGACAGGGTCCACCTCATGAAGGTACTGACCAAGACTTGAGGATGAATTAAATTTTGCAATACTACTCTCCTTTGCTTGCTGACTTATCATCTCTCCATTCAGACCCTTCTCTCCATTCGGGCCAGTGTGCTGTTTATGATGATCCCGCAGGTGAATGTTTATAATCATCTTAGTATAACAGACCCACATAATAATAAAATAAATGATATACTAACTTACAGATATCTGAGACTATTACTAGATCCATCACTAGCATTTTATCCACACACAGTCACCAAGCAGCTTAAAATCTGCTACACAATCTCCAACCACTTTAACATAGTATCTAGAAGAGTATTAGCAATGAATGTTCTCATTCCTCAAGTTAAAAATAAACAAATCAATCATTCAGTCAATCTATTTATTAAAGTGGGGCAAGTACCAATTTTTGGAAGAACATTTATACAACTACATATAAAGGGAGCTCTTCTGTTGCACTTAGTAACTATCAACAAGTTTGCAATACTTTCTCCTTTTTCCAGAATATTAGAAATGTGTGTACAAATAAGTATTAAAGCATATCATTAATGCTAACATCATTTTTGATAACTGAGTACCATTTCAGCCACATCATGGGATCCACATTGCACTCCTTAACTTAATCAAGTACCTTTACTGTCAACTGGATGGAGGCATATTTCTTAGCACCTTGTTCCTAGGCATCTCCAAAGTCTTTGACACAGTTTGTGTTTCTAGACAAACAGATGTACTGTGTACAATTGGTGTAACAAAGAGGGCTACAAGATGGTTCTAAGACTTTGTGTTCAATCAGAGGCAGGCTCAAGGACTATATGTCTAATCTGAGGCAATTTTCCCAATGAAGCTGAGTCATATTCACTTTTTTCCAGCAAATGGACTGCATCCATGGATTTATGTTAGTCTCATTTGTTCATGATCCTTGTGGGGAGTCCAGAAATGGAGGACCAGAAAAAAGGTATTCCTCGCTGAAATGTAGCACGGTCTAGCTTCAGTTACTAACATGCTGAATTTCATGTTGTATGACTATGTGTTTCTACTTTCACCCTTTATGACTTGAACAAGACCAGGTTAAACAGCAGACTTTTTTACATTTTTTTCTTTAATTTTTGTTGCAAGTACTTACAGTTGTTTTTGACATTAAATTCCACAGGAATACTGTTCCATAATTTGGTAATGTAAAGTCTCCAAAGCAATTATGTGATCTAGTGGCGGAGATAAAATATAGATCTAAAGATTATATATTTATGGAAACACTTAAAATATTGTCCTCAGTGATCAAAATAAATTAACTGAAGATACTATCAGTGACTTCTGTATCATAATCCACGACTACATTTATAGCCATTTAAGTCTTCATAGCTCACAAAATAACTCAAGAACAGTTTCGTCTTACATGGGCATGCATGCCACTGCCATTCTTCAAATGTTGTTCATGCGCAATGTACAGTGGGAATGTAGTGCGAGTGTGTCACACTCCAGTACTTTTATACTGACACAGAACTACACTTCCCATACAAGAAGCACTGTCTGTCTGGTGCAGAAGCTTTGGACTTACTCACAGTAGCACCAAAACATATGCACAGAGTTATTGTAGTTTATTTCTTGTTTGTAGGGGGTTTGTTCAAACCTAAGGGTGGGCAGGAACTTGATTTTAAAGAATGGAATTCCCACAAAATGTATGATACTTGGCAGCTATATATTTGTTAATCCCTTTCTACCAACAAAGACTACACATGTCACCAGTTCAACTGTCACTGAAGAAATTTCATCTACTAAATTTCTTGGATATATAATAGACAGCCTACTGAAATCTGATCCGCTTGTAGAAGAAATTCTCTGTCTTTCACTCAGTCACAAACTTTCCAACAGTACAGTACTTCTGGTAACTTGATTCAACCCAGATAATGCTGAAGCTCTGCCACAAGGGCCAACTCCCAAACATTTTTAGTGAGAATTTTGCTTTTGTACAAAAGCCTCTGGTCACTATATTCAACACAGATATTGCTGAAGCTCAGCCACAACGGCCACTTCCAAAACATTTTCACTGAGAATTTTGTCTTTGTACAATAGCCTGTGGTCACTACATCCACCCCTGATACTGCAGGAGCTCTGTCACAATGGCCAGCTCCCAAACATTTTCACTGAGCATTTTGTCTTTGTACAATAGCCTCTGGTGACTATATTCAACCCAGATACTGCTGACGCTCTGCCAAAAGAGCTGACTCCTCCTAAAGATTTTCACTGAGAATTTTGTTTTTGTACAATAACCCAGGGGTCACTACATCCAACTCAGATAATCCTGAAACTCTGCCACAAAGGCCAGCTCCCAAACATTTCACTGAGAATTTTGTCTTTGTACAATAGTCTCTGGTCACTATATTCAACCCAGATACTGCTGAAGCTGTATCACAAAGGCAGACTTCCAAACATTTTCACTGAGAATTTTGTCAATGCACAATACCCTCTGGTCATTATTTTTGACCCAGATACTTCTGAAGCTCTGCTACAAGGGTCAACTCCCAAACATTTTCACTGAGAATTTTGTCTTTGTAGAATGTAAGCAAATTTAACTTGAAGAACCTTTCTATGTATCAATTTCATTTAGACAAATATGTGCCTGCCTCTGCTGGAAAATAGTTCTTAAAATCCCCCTAACCAACAGAGTTGTCCTTGCACTTTAAGGACCACTTACAAATTTGTCCACTGTCCTTTCTCTTGACCAGTAGGTTACACTGTATATTTCAATTACTGAGTCTTCCTGACTAACAGGTTTCTGCATTCAGGAAATAAAAGAATGATTATTCTACTTGGTACCACACTACTAATTGCTTTATATTCCCTATAAACTGATTACTTTCTGTTGTACTTTGATCTGAGTGTGGGGGAGGGGTCACTGCACTAGAATGTATTGCTAAATATTCCCTCATTATTCTCACCTCTTTTACTCGATCACCAATTTTTCACGTAGTGTAGGTATGAGTCATATGTTATTACATTTCTATTTGTTCTAAGACTGTGTAGAACAACGAATATCATTCAAATCATATGTATGTTGAGCATGTGCTCTTTAGCAAGTATGTAATGTCAGTTTCTAGTGTTTTGCTATCTGTCTGTATGTATGTGTGTATGATATACGTATATATATATATATATATATATATATATATATATATATATATATATATATATACACACACACACACACACACATTATATATATATATATATATATATCTATCTATATATATATATATATATATATATATATATATATATATATAAACAATTTTTGATACACAGGTTAATCACAGGAATGTTACTAAGTAATGATTTTATATTGTGCTTAAAAGTTTAGTGCTATGTTATAAATTGTTCTATACTTTTCTGTCTTTACACATACACACATACATACACACACACATACACACACACACACACATATATATATATATATATATATATATATATATATATATACAAACAATCTACAAATATGCATAGCAGAGTCAAATGTCCCTAATGTCCGGAAAAAATATATTATTTATTATTTTATTTTGCATTTGTTGACCAGGCTAGTCTAGCTGGATATATATCCATTTTCAGTAGAGGCCCAGGGAGAAAAGCTCCACACAGATATACAAAAGTATAAAAATACTGTTACATGGTAAATAAAGGATTAATTAACCAAATAAAACAGGAAGTTAATTACATTTCAGAGATCAAAACACTTAAGAAAAGTAACAGTGAGCATAATATTGCTTAAGAAAGCTAAAAACAGATATAATACAGTAAGTGTTATGTACAATAGTTCACATCAGGTTGAAGGATTTAAACAATAAGTTGATTAGAGTTTAAATAGTGTCAGTCTTAATTACAAGACTAAGCATTTAAATGTTTGGAAGTTTGGTTAGAAGAGAAGAAAAACAGGGGTGAAGAGGGTTGTTAGTCAGGGTTACTACAAGGGCATAGCCAGTGCATTTGGAGGTGTTTTTTAAGTTTTTGTTTAAAGAGTGGCAGGGATGTAATTAGAGTTAGTTCATTGGGTAACAGGTTCCAGTTTTTTCCTACTGTGTTGGTAAACAGAGTCACCAGCTGTATTATTAGACTTTGTTAAACTAGCAAGGAGTTTGCTAGAAGAACGTAGGGAGTTCAGATTATTATATGGGATTAAGAGTTTTGAGATTATAGGGGTATTACTGGGTTGGTAAAATATCTTTTGGGCAATTGTGAGTTGGGGGATTATCAGATGGTTTTGGAATTCTAGCCAGTCTAGTTGCCTAAGATTAGAGCAGTGGTGGGTTCTGAAGGGATTGCCAGCAGCGAATCTGGCAATATTATTGTAGGAAGTTGCTAATTTGTTGAGGTTAGTTTTCTTAAGGTTGGTAAATATAGGTGAGGCATACAGAAGGGCTGAGATTAGATGGGAGTGAGCCATCTTGGCTCTGGCTGTTGAGGTTAAAAAAGGTTTTATTCTATATAAGGAGCCTATTTTTCTGTTGACTATTTTAATGGTGTTGTTTATATGGTGATCAAATGAGAGATTATTGTCAATGGTTATTCCTAAAAGTTTGGTGGTAGAGTAAGGGAAAATGACAGTGCCATTATTTGAAGAGATTGAGAAGTCTAAGGGGGTGGACCTAGTAGTGGGTGTAAAGAGAAGGAGTTTTTTTTTTGGCATTAAGAAGGAGGCAACATTTGGTAAACCATGTTTCTACAGTGTTGAAAACATTTTGAGTAAGAGAATATAGTTTAGATGGAGAGGTTGCTGAGCATATTAGTGTGGAGTCATCTGCATAATGAATACAGGTGGCTTGAGGAATTGCTACATGGAGATCATTAATAAATAATGAGAAAAGAAGTGGTCCAAGAATGGAGCCCTGAGGGACTCCAATGATGACAGGCAAAAAGGATGAAATTGATTTTCCCAGAGAACTGCCTGTTGCCTATTGCTGAGGTATGATCTAAACCATTTAACGGCCAGAGAATCAAAGGAAAGAGATTCAAGAATATTGATTAGGAGGGTATGGTTAACCATGTCGAAAGCTTTAAAGATGTCGATGAAGAGTGCAGATGAGAGGATGTTTTTGTTACGGTTTCTATTGATGGTATCTGTAAAGGATAGAAGGGCAGTAGTGGTACTATATGATGGCCTAAATCCATGTTGACAGTTTGCTATTAAGTTATGTAGAGAGAGATGATGTAAAAGTTGTTGGTGAATGCATTTTTCCATAATTTTTGCTAAGGGTGATAAGAGAGCAATTGGCCGATAGTTAGAGTAATCATTAGAGTACCCACCTTTATGTAAGGGGATAATGTTGGAGATTTTCCAAATATCTGGGATGGTGCCTTCTTGAATTGTCCTATTTATAAGGATAGATATAGGGTAGGCAATTACTTTGGCTGCTTTTTGGAGATATTGGGAAGGAAGTTGGTCAGCAGATGGAGTACATGGCTTAAGTTTATAAATAAATTTATAGATGAGAGAAGTAGAGATGGGTTGTAGTTTGAATTTAGAGGAAGTGTGTGGTAAGTTGATGGGAATGCTGGAGTTTTCAGAAATAAGTTGACTAGCTAGAGATTGTATAGTCTCAGTGAAGAAAGAGTTAAAGGTATTGGCAGTTTGATGGGGAGTATTTGGATCTGCATCAAGTGGGGTGGGTGTTCGGGAGTTACCTGGGGAAAGGAACTTATTTATGCAAGACCAGAACTTTTGAGGATTATTTTGATGAGTTTGTTGAAGTTTACAGTAGTAGTTTTTTTGTCTGTAAGTATTGCCTTTTTTGTACTATTTCTAAGCTGCCTAAAATGGAGATGATCAGAGCTATTTCTATTAGATCTCCATTTGGCCCAGACTTTGTTCCTAAGTAGAATTTGATTTTTAGTTTCATTCGAGAGCCATGGGGCTGGGTTGGACTTCATTCTGATGGAACGTTTAGGAGCATGCTTATCAAGGATAGCTAAGAAAGTAGTGGTAAAATACTTTACAGCCTCTTCAAGTGGAAGGGATTTTAAAGGGTTCCAGTTGCATGCTCTGAGCTCAGTTTGAAATAATTCTGCATTAAAGTGTTTGGTAGAGCGTGCTGTCCTAAAGGTGGGGGGGGGGGGGGTTGGAAAGTCTTTCTTTTCTCTTGTGATGTAGGTCAAAGAATGATCACTTACATCATCTGGTAGGGTTTCTACTTTGTAAGTTTGTTTCACTTTATTTATGAGTATCCAGTCTAAGGTACTCTCTTTTTTATTAGGTTTGTTAATTCTTATTGTAGAGGTTATGGTTATTATCACCCCTTACCTAGAACTCCACTGAACTATCCAACTATCGACCAATCTCCTTCCTTTCTTCTCTTTCCAAACTCCTGAAACAATGCATACATAAGCAACTGCTGCACCACCTCATCCAAAACAAATTAACTACCCCTACCCAACATGCTTTTTGTCCATCACACAGCACCACCACTGCCCTAATCTCCTTCATGAACACTATGTCCAAATCAATTGACTCTTATAATATCACCTGTCTTACTACAAGACTTATCAAAGGCATTTGACACAGTGTCCCATAACAAACATCCTCATCAGCTATCTATCGTAGGCTGCAACCTACCATCCCTCCAATGGTTCCCAAGCTACCTATCCAAAAGCCAACAATGCATCAAGTGGGAAAATAAATTATCCCAACATCAAACGAATACAAATGGGGTACTACAAGGGTCTGTATTAGGACCCCTACTCTTCAATGTTTTCACCAACAACCTTCACACCTCATCATCTCTTAGCTCCATTATCGAATACGCAGATGACACTACCATAATTTCCTCCTCTAATAACATACACCATCTCCAGCAACTCACCCAAGCCACCTTCACCTCAATACAAATATGGCTGAGTGAAGTCCAGCTACTTCTAAACCCTAAAAAACAAAACTCCTGCTTTTCAGGCAAAACCAGTCTCATGTGACTTTAAAATATTCTATCAGGATAACACAGAAATTGAAAAGTTCCCACAGCTAAGCTACTAGGCATGACCACAGACAGCAAACTTAGTTTTGAACATCACATCTGCAATAGCATTAAAAAATACACATCAAACTGGGAACACTCTATAGACAAAAAACTTTCTTGGATAGCACCACCAGAAAAACCCACACCAATGCAGCCCCCTTATACAGCAATTTACAATATTCTCTTAAAATCACACTCCAATCCTGCTACCATAAAAATGCCAAATTTACCACAGGTTACTCCTACCTTTCCCACCACTGCCTCACTCTGAAAGAACTAAACTGGATCAAACTCACACATCAGCCTCTGGAACTGTCTGCCAACAGACGTTACTTTCATTGACAGTGTGACGCCCCACCACTGGAACAGTAATCAAGGAGCCTCAATCCTCACCACTGGTAACAGTGGGGTATGTACAATAGGAAGACAACAGGTACACACACAGTTATTTCCAGATGCAGCTTTCTGTATCGAGTGCAATTTCCATTAAGAGCACACAGCAACCACAGTCCCAGGCTGGTTTCTCTCTCTTTCTCCAGATCCCCAGTAAGACTCCCCACTGGCACAGCTATAGAGGTGAGATCTCAGCTGAGTTGCAAAGCCAAGACCTCGAGCACCCTCTCTATCCAACCAGCTTCATGTCCCTGCCCAAGTAGCTGACAAACACACTCTTTGAGGTTTGATTTACACACCCACACACACCTGGGAAAGGTTGGCACATGTTTACTAGCTATGCCCCCTTTTGTCAGACTATAATGTAGTTATCACTGCCACCAGCCATCTCTTATCAGCTACTTTAAGGCTCTTAACAAAGGATGCCCAATCTTACTGTATATTTGTATTAATACAAATGGTAGTTTGAACAAGACCAAGGCTATTAGGAATGGCCCACAGTGTCACCAAATAAATATGTAAGTACTCTCAAAACTTAAATATATATCACAAAGATCAGCCACAATGAAAGGTTTAAATATTTTGATTATAAATAATAAAAGAACAAGAAAATACTCAGTGTATATTCACAGTGACATCAGAGTTCAAAATCACAGGAAATATTTAAAACAACATTGTAGGACAGCCTCAAATAAATAAAGAAAAACATTTAAACTGTGGTTCACTATATTCCTGACTAAATCTAAGAGAATTACTATACCCTACTTAACTTACTTAAGAGCAAGGCAGATGTGGTGAACGGATCTTCTAGCTGTTGTTGTCAGGTCCAAGACAGAATACAGAACGCTTTGCCTCTCTAAGAGACCTCTCAAATTAATATCTCAGATATTACTGCTGGGAGAGCTTGCAGAATGACATAATTTTTTATCATCTGACTCTATCCCAGGTGAAACCCCCAATGCTAGAAGCTAGCAGTATTTAACATCTACCTGTGAAAATACATAGACCTCAGCTCTTTGGTAGATGCTTGAAGTCATAAAACAATTGCATTCCTTCACATTTCAAAACTAGTAATTATTTCACTTTAAAGACAACACAGAAAACTCCCTCGTACATACATTCTGTCTCTAGTTGTCATAAAGTAATTTAATTTCAGCTATTTTTCCTGAAGTTAACCTCCTGTACTCCAGTTTCCACTGTTAAAATATATACATTTAAACAGTTACAATAGTGCATGTACATTTCTGTTCTTTTCCAGCAGGGCACACTGTGGATACATTTCAAGTACTTTGCAAAAACCTTTTCAACACATATTTGTACAAACATAGTTTAACATACACATGACATAGAGTTCTAATACATTTGTAACACAAACATCTTATATAAACCATGTTCATATTCACAAATGGCATATAATTATTTACAAAATTCCAGATACCTGTGCTGGCAGTATCACCCTTTGTCACAGAGAGCTTTAACAACTTCAAACACACCCTAAGAAAACACTTTCTATGTAATCAGAACTGCCTCTGCTCTTTCCCTAACAGGTGAACTGAATTCACTCTCTAGGGGCTATCCTTTCTATCCCTAAAATATGAATTTCATCCACTAACTGCTAACATATTAGACTAAGAGACTTTACATATTTCTACACCCTTAACTTTCCCATCATATACTACTATTCTCCTAAGCATCTACTTGCTTCTAATATTCTGACCTGATCTGACCTGACCCTCATTCTTTACCTTAATCCTAGCTGATTTTATAATATATATATATATATATATATATATATATATATATATATATATATATAATAATAATAATAATATATATATGTATATATATATATATATATATATATATACATATATATATATATATATATATATGGATTCCATATACTAGATCAAAGGTTCACCACTTCGAAATAGTGTATGGAATGCATACTGCAGCGAAAGTGCACTTAATCGAAAGTGCACTTATGTGAAGTTCAGTACAACGAACGGGCGTTGTACTGAACTTCTGTGCAGTACTCACAGACCTTGGGTTTAGGGCACAGGTCATAATAAGGGGATAGCCCGTAGGGCTATCCCCTTTCCATGACCTGTGCCCTAACCCTAAGGTCCGTGACGACTGCAGCACAGTGAAGGACATAGCAATGTCCTCCACTATGGTGCGATAGTCATGAACCTTAGGGTTAGGGCATGGGTTAGGGTAAGGGGATAGCTTTACTAACTATCTTCTTACCTTAACCCGTGCCCTAACCCTAAGGTCCATGAGTATCGCACCACAGTGGAGGACATAGTTTGTTTTTTGATGTCCTCCACTGTGCTGCGGTACTTTCGGTGAAGTGCACTTTCGCAGAAGTTCACTTTAGTTAAAGTGAACTTTCGTGTAAGTGAGGCTTCCTATTACAGGTTCAAAGTTGTGACCTTTCGTTCTTGTAATAGGAATATATATATATATATATATATATATATATATATATATATATATATATATAAAACGTTTGTAATGTACCACATTACTTTAATTTAGTATAACCTATGTAGTACATGTTTTATTACTGTATCTACTTCTTACCTATCTGTACTTATTTTGTATTCATTACTTACTAATGTGTGCTTTTATAGTTGTTGTTTTCTTACATATATAGATAGATTCAGTGCAAACTTCACCCCTCTCTCACCCCCTAAAAGGCCCATCTCAATACCAAAAGATTGCCAAATTTTGGTAATAACGGCCACACAGGTAAAAAAACGCACTCTCCAAAGCTAAGAATACAGCATCCATGGGACCAGACGACATCCCAGGCTGTGTACCACATGAACTACAAAATGAACTGGCAGCTCACATAAGTGTCATGTTTAATCATAGCCTCACCTCAGGCTTCTTGCCCACTGAGTGGCACACAGCTACAGTTATCCCACTCCACAAGGGGGGGGATCCAACTTGGATCCCGGGAACTACCGCCCCATCAGTCTGATGATCCTGATCTGCAAGGCCTTGGAACATATTATCAAGTAACTTATAAACAAAGATATTTATTTTATTTATTTTACATTTGTTGACCGGGCTAGTCTAACTGGATACATGTCCATTTTCAGTAGAGGCCCGGGGAGAAAAGCTCCAAGCATAAGAATAACAATATAACAAAAGCAAATACGTAAAATAGAGTAATAAAGCAACAGTACCATAGTAACATAGGTAAAATGAGAAAAGCACATGAACTAACAAACAGTGACTAAAAAACATTTAGGCAAAAGCTAAACCAGACATAAACAAGCACATGCACTAGACAGCACCAGGGCAATTGCAAAAAGAACAAAGTTCCCAAATCCTATCAAATTACTAAGAATAAAACAAGAGGAGAGAAATAAGTTTTAGGGGCAAGAGGGAGGGCTAGGGTTGAAATAGGAGTGAAATACAGGTTTCAGTCTGGGTTAGCACAAGGACAGAGCCACTTAGTTTTTAGATGTTCTTTTGTTTGGTTTTGAATAGAGAAGCAGATGCTAGTGTAGATAGTTCAGGAGGAGCTGATTCCATTTTTTTTCCTATAGTGTTTGAGAAAAGAGAGTCACCAGCCTTGTTGTTTGATTTAGTTAAGGAGACAAGTAGTTTATTTGCAGAACGTAGTGTAGCCAGGTTTTTATATGGAGAGATCAGATTAGAGAGGATGGGGTATTGTTTGGGTGGTATAAGATCTTTTGTGTCATAAGTAACTGTTGACAGAGTATATGGTTCTGTAATTCTAACCATCCTAGTTGTTTAAGGTTAAGGCAGTGATGTGTTTTAAAGGGAGTGCATGTGAGGAATCTAGCAATACTATTATAGCAGGTAGATAGTTTGGAGATGTTGTTTTGAAAGGTTGGTATATATAGCAGAGGCATAGAAAAGGGTAGAAATGAGGTGAGTTTGTGCGATAGTTTGCCTGGCTGAGGGTGTAAGGAAGGGTTTGATTCTGTAGAGGGTACCAAGTTTTCTGTTAACAGTCTTTATGGTGGAGTTAATATGGTCATCAAAGTTAAGATGATTGTCGATTGTGACACCTAGTAAGTGGGTGGTAGTATCTGGTGCTATATTAGTAGCATTATTGGAGGTTATAGAGAAGAATGGAGTGGGTGACTTATGAGTTGGTGTAAAGAGTAGTAGTTTTGTTTTCTTTGGATTCAGGAGAAGACGATGTTGCATGAACCAGTTTTCTACTTCTTGGAATACAGTTTGGGTTAGAGATTGGAGTGAGGGTATATTATTTGTAGTACAGATTAAGGTAGAGTCATCTGCATATTGAATGCAAGTGGCGTGGGGTATGTTCAAGTGGAGATCGTTAATAAATATGGAAAAAAGAAGTGGACCTAAGATTGAGCCTTGAGGGACTCCAATATTAACGGAAGTAAGGAAGACAAATTGTTATCCCAGAGTACAGCTTGCTGTCTATTTTGAAGATAACATCTGAACCATTGTAATGCTTGTAGGTCGAGAGAAAGGTGCTTTAGTTTTTCAAGAAGTAGGGTATGATTAACCATATCAAAGGCTTTTGACAGGTCTAAGAATAGTGCAGAGGAAAAGGAGTTATTATTGCGGTTTTTGTTTATAGTTTCAGTGAAGGAGAGAAGAGCAGTAGTAGTACTATGAAATGGTCTAAAGCCATGTTGGCAGTTGGCTAGTAGGTTGTTTTGTAGAAGGTGGTTAAGAATTTGTTTGTGAATACATTTTTCCATTATTTTGGCTAATGGGGAGAGTAAGGCAATAGGTCGGTAGTTAGAGAGGTCAATTGAAGTTCCACCTTTGTGTAGAGGGATAATATGAGATATTTTCCATAAGGTAGGGATTTTGCCTTCAGTGATGGTTCTTTTAATCAGGATAGATATGGGGTAGTCAATGGCTTGTGCAGCAATCTGTAGGTATTCAAATGGGAGATGGTCAGCGGATGGGGTACAAGGTTTTAGTTTGGTAAGAAGTTTGTAAATAAGAGATGTTGGAACAGGGTGTAAATGAAAGGTTGGGTAAGAAGTATTAGAGGTATTCAATTGTGAAGCAGGTAAAGGTGGTAGAGAGTTTGCTAGAGATTGAATGGCTTCTGTAAAGTATTTATTAAAGGCATCAGGGATTAGGTTGAAATTATTTTGGTTGAAACCTACAGGGTTTTATATTGCCAACCTTCAAACACTGAACCCCATGCAGTTTGGGTTTGCGAAGGGCCGATCTTGTCTCCTGAACCTGAGTGACTTCTTTGACTCAGTCTCCAGAGCTGTGGACAAGGGTAAGTTGGTCCACACAGCCTATCTGGACCTTGCCAAGGTCTTTGACACCATCCCCCACTCTGGAATCATAGATAAACTTACTAAGCTGGGCATTAACCCCTATGTCAATCGATGGGTTGCCAACTGGCTTACTGAGAGAACCCACACTGTAAAAGTAGCCAACTCCAAATCCAGCTCCACACAAGTGACAAGTGGAAGTACCTCAGGGTTCAGTCTTGGGACCGCTCTTGTTTGGCATCTACTTCTCTGATGTACAGGCCAACACTAAGGGACTCTGGCTAACAAAGTTGACAGATGACTGCAAACTGGGAGCCATTATTGAATCCCCAAAATGATGTGGATATTCTACAAAAGGGCCTTACAGAAACAGATGCTTGGTGCCAGAGCCATGGACTCTAGCTCATTGCCAAAAAATGTATAGTTATCCCCTTTGAGAAATAACATGTACCCATGAATTACAACATCGGTGGCAGTACACGGAACACTGAAAGTGTCTCACTTTGATAACCACATCGCCACAACAGTCAGGAAATCCTTCTATGTGGCACACCTTATCACTAAGGGCTTTTCATCCAGAAAAATGGAGGTCATTGTCCCACTGTACTCATCCCTCATTAGACCCATTATACAATACAATGCCCCGTTTGGTATGTACCTCTCAAGACATCTGCAACAACTGGAAAGGCCACAGAAATACCTCACTAAAATCATCACGGGCCTAAAGCAAATGCCTTATGCTGACCATCTAAAAAAACTCCACCTATACTCTGTCACATATCATTGATTCAGAGGTGATCTCTGCTTAACATATAAGGCCATGTCAAACCCAGAGCTGTTGGACATGCTACACTTAAAGAAATCCCAATCCCTCAGAGACACATGCTCCAGGGATCTAAACCTTGTCATCACAATGAACAAAACATGCTGGAGGGACATGTTCTTGACCCAGAGACTCCCCAGGCTCTGGAATAGGCAGCCCATACATGTCAAGCAGAGCACCTCTTTGGCCTTCTTCAAAAGAAACCTTGATGACTGGATGAGAGATAAGAAATTCACCCCAGGGATCACGTCAGTCACCCCTGCTAGACAGGGGTCCAGGGAAGTAAATACTGTGGGAAGAAATAGCCAGGGAATTGTTATGGCTAGGCTTGTATACGCCCTAGGGCCAATAGCCTAATACCAACCTATGGACCTAATTGTCTTAACTTTCATGTATTATTTTAAGTTTTTCTCCCTGGGCCTACACTGAAAATAGGTTCCTGATCCAGTCAGACTTGCTTCGGACGACCATTCAGAATGTTCACCCAAAATGCTAAATTCAGAATTTTGAAACAGCAACCAAGGCAAAAATAAATACATTGACATCTGCAGTACGATGTATTTGACATAGCAGGAGGTGGAGTCACTCACCTCCTGCTATGCACATTAATGTACAGTTTCACTCTACAGTCAACTGTACGTTAATTCCACTATTTTGCACGGGGGCTATGCCCCCATCCCCACCATACCCAAATACATTGACATCTGCAGTTCGATGTATTCGACACAGCAGGAGGTGACGTCACTCACCTCCTGCTATGCACATTAACATACAGTTTCATGCTACAGTTAACTTTATGTTAATTCCACTATTTTGTATGGGGGCTATGCCCCCATCCCCACCATACCCCCTACACATTAAATATGCCAACTCCGAGTTTGCACTACAGTGAGGAAATGGGCTAAATCTCTGTTGCTCACTGACCCGCGATCTCCCTGCACAATGCTGAACCCAAATACTCGAAGTACACTACCTGTTTGCTGTAGTATAGGTGATAGATTTTGGTTCGACATTCTGCCCACTTGAAAACTGCCATTTGACCACATGCCAGTCGACTGATGCAGTTTCAAGTTTTCCAATATAAACCATATATATATATATATATATATATATATATATATATATATATATATATATATACACACACACACACACACACACACACACACACACACACACACACACACACACACACACAAAAACTTACATCGTATAAATGGTTCTCCATCATTATATTGGCTGCTATCTTACTTTCAGCTTACATTCATAAACCTTTTTAGCATCTCTCTGTTCTTACACGTTCCCCATATTCTCTTGCTCTGACTCACTGTGGTCCTTAGTCCATCTCTTTTTATAAGTATTAACTATATTGCCTCAATATAATATGACAGCTTAGTAGAGTTTTTCTTTTTTCTTTCCTTTCAGAGCCTCTGATCACTATATTCAGTGCAGATACTGCTGAAGCTCTGCCACAAGGACCAACTCCCAAAACTTTTTACTGAGAATTTTGCCTTTGTACAGTTCAAGTCCTCTGCTGGAAATTACTTTTTAACATCACCCTCACCCCCGTTCCCCCACAGAGTTGTCCTTGCACTCTAAGGACCTCATTCTAAGTTGCCCACTGTCCTTTCTCTTGACCACTAGATTACACTGTACATGCCAATCACTTAGTCTTCCTGGCTAACAGGTTTCTGCATTAGGAAATTAAAGATAACCTGTTCTGCTTGGTAACTGCGAATTGTTTTCTATTACCTATAAACTGACTTTTCTTGATTTTAATTTGACCCAAAGGTGGAAGCCTACTGCACTCAGCTTCATTCCCCTACTTCCATTTCCCATCCGCTCTTACTCTAATATTATATTTCCTACACACACAGACATTATACCTGTGACTCCTATTCCCTAACTCTCCCAAACAACCTTTCTACTATCATAAAACACTACTGTTTTTTAACCTAATTATCAACTTCCATTTAATCTTTTAGCACCATTCCCAACAACCTTTCTCCTTCCCATACTGCTTTGCCCTATATACATTCATAGTCACTCCACTCCTCAACAGCACCTATCTATTCTACAGTGTATTTTATATTTTTCCCAAATAAACCCTAACTTCTTCCTTTTTTAACTATATTCTCAAAATGTAGCCTTTTAAACCCCCTATTCCTTACAATCCAGAGAGGATACTAGGACAAGCTGTCTTCCTTCAGAAAAATTACTTTTCTACCTACCCTGTACCAACTTTCAGTCTCCACCACCACTAAATATCTTTCTACTGTACAACTTCTTTTTCCTTCTTGATCCCTACTTCCCCACGGGTCTATATTAGAACATCGAAGTTTCAAAACTTTGAATGTTCTGATATCAAACCCTTTTCAGCGAAAGCTGAAAACATCGAACATACAGAACAGCAAATTTTTTCCTAGGGAAAACATTTGCTGTTCCAAAACACATACACACAACACAAGCACACAAAACAAATAGCAATCCACACACATACACCTAAAATCTTACACCTAACCCTACACTAAACTATACACACACCACTAACTATCCACTTACCTTAACCCAAACCCTAAGGTCCATCACTATCGTACACTCACCTCACCCACGCCCTAACCCTAACTCACCTACCCCGCTCTAACCCTCACATCCACACAATCCCACACCTACCTGACCCATGCCCTAACCCGCCCTAACCCTCACATCCACACAATTGCACACATACCTAACCCGCACCCTAACTCTAACTACCCTAACCCACACTCAATCACACACTTACCTGAACCCAACTCATAATTTTCCACCACAGCGCTGAAAATACCGAAGCAACAGAAACGGACAACCGAATTCTAAAAATCTGGTTTTCTGTTGCTTCGATATTTTCAGCTTTCGCTGAATAGAGTTCGATATTAGAACATTCGAAGTTTTGAAACTCCAATGTTCTAACATAGACCTCTTCCCCACTACCTGCTAACTAAAATATACAGACCCCTTTACTTAATCATGGTACTTACTCAGCTTATGCTCTATTCTTCTCCTACTACTGGACCATCTCTCACCTTACCATGACCCTATAATATCTCTCAACATATCTCCAACTCTGTCCCAACCACCTATTCATAATTCCTCCCTACACTTTCTCCACACATCGCACCAAACATATTTAATGATGTCCCTCACCTTTACACCAAATAGAGATTGATTAACTACATTTCAACTCAAACCAAAACAAAATTAGGTGAAAAAATTCCTCCAAAAAACAAGTATCAGTAATTCCCCAATATACTGAAATCCTTCTAGTAGGAGACATTCACCCTAATCCTGGCCCCACCTATCACAATGAACATCAAGACAATTCTCTTCTATACACTGCTGTACGCCTACAATGATCAACTTTCAACCCCAATAATCTAACGTTTGCTGCCATAAATGTTAGAAGCATAAGAAATAAAATTGCTGAACTACATGCCTGGATTAATCAACATAAGCCTGATTTTATCACTGTAACTGAAACTTGGCTTAAACCCAGAAAAAATGACTCTGAAATTACACCTCCAGGCTATAATATCATCCATAATGACAGTATAAAGAGGAAAGGTGGTAGTATTGCTTTAATATTTCCCAACAACTACCACATTTCCCCTTACAACAAACCAATACCAATATTCAGTTCAGCAGAGTTTCTTATAACTTTCCTGAAATTAAATAATTACAAACAAATGTGTATTACTAGTTTTTACATCCCTTCTGGTGACAAAAAGCTATACTGGAAGATAACCTACATTGGATATCTATAGCAATTCTACAAGAAATAATACTACTAGATAACGTGAATGTCATTTGGTTGGACATAAACTCACCTCTGCACATGATAGCAAAACATCAAATTCCCTATTAGAACAGATCCTAGTATCAGGACCCTACCAAATATACCACCTCAGGTACAATGTCTGACTGCCTCAGTAATCCTCTCCCAATCTATACAATCAGACACCTCACACATCCACTTAAACAGCATGTTTGTGAAACAACATGCAAGCCTTCTAAGTTAAACCAGAAATATTCATTACTAACCTAGCATCTATTAACAAGAACTTCTTAAAAATCCTCTCCTTAGATGATGTTGTACATGAATTCACTACAACTTTAGCGACTATCCTAAATAGCCTTACACCTCAGAGAAAAAAGTGACTAAAAACAAATAATGCAATTTGGCTATCCAAAAAGAGTAGAATGTTAATGCAGAATAGAGAAAATGCATGGAAAGAATGACAAAAATATAAAACACCTCAATATCTTCAAAACTTCAGAATGCTCCACAATCATACTAAAAAGCAAATTAATGAAGACAAAAAACTATAAAGTAATAACTTTCAGAATAATAGTAAACACAACAATTTATGGACAGCCATTAATCTTACACCCCAGCCATAAATTCAACCCTAATCCAAGTGACAGCAACTGACACAGAAATACTAAGTCATCACTTGAAACGGCAATACATTTCAACTCCTATTATAGATAGTATAGCAACAAAATTTACCCAACATCTAATCCTAACCCTGCCCAGCAGCCATGTATCTACCTTCATATTCATGTTCATGCATCTACCTTCACCCTCAAACTGGTGCCCACTTTCAATATAAAATAAAAACAAACTCAATCCGTGCTCTATGTCAGCTGATGACCTTTCGAGTAAATACCTTAAAATAGCAGCTGTTAGCATTACCTACCCTGTCTCAATTCTTATAAACAGATCAATCCAGGAATCCCACATTCCCTCTCTCTGGAGAAATTCACACATTATCTCTCTGTATAAAGGAGGAAATTCAACGTACATTACTAACTTTAGACTTATAGCAATCTTATCCCATCTCCAAAATACTTGAAAAATGTATTCAAAAACAATTGCTGAACTATCTCCTGCAGGAAGAACTCCTATCCCACCCACAACATGGCTTTCTTCCTTACCATAGTACTAAAACTGCACTTCTCACCTATATAGATACTGTCAATAAACCATAGATAACGGCAAATTAGTCTCTTCCTTATTTCTAGACTTGTCTAAAGCCTTTGACACAGTTTGTTACAGCAAACTTCTACTTCACATGTCCTCATTAGGTCTCTCTCAGCCCACCCTTCTATGGTTCAAAAGCTACCTATCCATTAGATATCAGTCAATAAAGTGGCACTCCACTATTTCTCCATACCTCCCAGTCACCAGCTGTGTACCACAAGGCTCTATCCTTGGTCCCCTCCTCTTTAACATTCTCACCAACACTCTCCATATATCCACACAACAGGCCTCCCTAATACAGTATGCAGATGACTCCACACTCATTTGCACATCTGACAACATGGCACACCTCTAAAAAGTTACTCAGGAAGCTGCAGCAGCAACTGAAACATGGCTTTGTAACTACTACTTTTTCCCCAAATCCCTCTCCCATGAAAAAAAATTAAAGTCCTCTCTCTTGATAATACAACCACTGAAGTCACTTCTCATTATAAATTATTAGGGATGATAATCTTAAATTCGACCTGCAAATACAAAATTGCAGAAGAGCTAAAAACTTTCTCAATGACACAACTTGCCACTACTTATCTCCTCTCCACACTTCTTTATGCTGCTCCAATCTTTACTAATCTTCAGGCATCACGAAAATCAAAACTTGAACAATACTATAACAAAGTTGCTAAATTTGCAGCAAATACCCCTTTCAGAAACCACCACTGTATAGCACAAAAAAGCCTAAATTGGTTAGAGCTACCCCATCAACTAACATATACAGCTTAACACCTATACAATTATCCAAAATCCATCTACTTGTCCAGCACAAAATAACATTTTACATAGATATGTTCCTAGATGATTGTTACAATCCAATGACCAAAAACAACTGTCTGTCTACAAAACCATCAAATCTGCTTGGCATTGTCTGTAATCGTACCATGTTGCTAAGGCCTGGAACTCCTTATCTCTAGCCATCAGGTCAATAACCTCCCCTCCCATCCTTCAAAACCATTCTGAAAGATATCCTAGCCAAAAGCTGGCTCTGTTCTTGCTCAGTACCTGTATAAACTATATCCCTAAATGTGAATAAATATTTATTCATACCTCATATCTCCTTACTCTCCCTTCTTCACTTACTTCATAACTTCTATCAATTTCTCTCCCCTGGCTTTCTCTCTAAATATACCATAAGCCTCGTTTTCTCTCACTTCATATTGCAATTCCTGCTTGTGTTATACTAACTTACCTTTCATTTCTCTATAAATTGGTTAAAATTTCTCTAACTATTAAATCATAGGTTCATAGGTGTGTAACAGGCTAATGGCCCTGGAGTCTTTACAAGCCTAGCCCATAGGATTACCCTGGCATTCATATTCATATCATTGTCATATAACTTATATATATTCTTAACCAATGTTTTCATATTACATCTAATTTGGTATAATTATTTAAACTGCATTTTTTTTTTGAACAATTTTTAAAAGACTGTTAAATTATTATTCTTAAAATGTTTTTAATACTTTGGAGGTTTTCTCTCCAAGGCTGAACTGAAAATGGGCTCCACTCTGACTTTCTGGATCATCAAATGTCAATCAATCAATCAATCAATAAATAAATAAATGATGCTATAAAATACCCAGAAGCTTGGCAAGTTATGCATTGTCAAGACATTTTTTGCCAATAATGATAGAGTAACCAAAGCAAACCCCTGCCTTCTCTCTTTATTCAGGCACTCTTTGTATCTTCTGACTGGAAATGAAATTTGCTATTGGCCACCATGGGAGAGCTCCCATTGTTTATCTGTAAAATGCCTTCACTTATTATACGAGTGACCTCGCTCAATACAAGCAATTCCGAAATAAGGCAAAGCATCTAATAATCAACAATAAAAAAGAATACTACCTTAGTCTGCAAAGTCAACACAAGCATAACCCCAAATAATTCTGGAGTTCAATTAACTCCTTACTCAAACCAGGCTCCAATAATAATCCATGTCCCGCTGCAGACAAGATACTTACTGAAATTGCCACACTCCAACTCATATTTCATAAATGTCATTACCACACTCACTGCCAACTTTCCACAAACCTACTTAGCTTCTGCAAACTCTCTATACTTTGTCTCACAGTTCTCCCTTGCCCTGTTTCCCTCTGTCACCTATTCCTACAGCTACTATTAAAAAAACTAGTTCTAAAACTCAAACCTGGCACTAACGCCCCTGGTAACCTACCTCCTGAATACCTTCAATTAGCGGCCAACTCTATTGCATATCCCATAAGTATTCTTCTTAACAGATCAATCCAGGAGCCCTATATACCCACAATCTGGAAAAAAAAAACATATATTCTTCCTCTCCACAAAGGTGGGAACAATACAGATATTACCAACTTTTGTCCTACTGCCATTCTCTCACCCATCTCTAAGATCTTGGAAAAATGCATCCACACACAACTTCTAAATCACATGTTAAACAACCAAATCCTCTATCCCACCCAACATGTCTTTAGGCCTGGTCACATTACCACTACAACTCTTCTGTCCTTCTTGGACACAGTTAACCATGCCCAAGATGCAGACAAAATAGTCTCTTCTCTCTTCTTAGATCTCTCTATGGCCTTCGATACTATCTCCCACCCCCTTCTTCTCACCAAACTGTCTAACATAGGCATCACTCCTTCTACCCTAAAATGGTTCTCTAGCTATCTCACAGTTTCCCAACAATCAACTAAATGGCAGCAATTTTTCTCCCCATTCCTTAGATAGGGGAATGTGCATCCTGTAGAGTGCTTTCACAGTTGCCAAAAGGGACATCTCCCTCACACAGACTTGTGCACACACACTAACCCCCCCCCCCACACACACACTGGGCAGTTGCAGGATTCAAACCCCTACGTACCTATGTTATGACACTCGTGACAGACGCTTTAGCAGAGCGTGCTATTCGCATTACTGGGAGGGTTCCCTTCTCCTGCTGTACTTATAGGGTGCTGAAATCATCACTGCTTAGATAGGGGAATGTGCATCCTGTAGAGTGTTTTCACAGTTGCCAAAAGGGACATCCCTCACACAGACTTGCACACACACTGGGCAGTTGCAAGATTCAAACACCTACCTAACTATGTTATGACACTCGTGACAGATGCATTAGCAGAGCGCGCTATTCGCATTACTGGGAGGGGTCCCTTCTCCTGCTGTATGTATATGGTGCTGACATCATCCATGCTTATATAGGGGAATGTGCATCCTGTAGAGTGCTTTCACAGTTGCCAAAAGGGACATCTCCCTTACACAGACTTGTGCACACACACTAACCCCCCCACACACACACACACTGGGCAGTTGCAGGATTCAACCCCCTACGTAACTATGTTATGACACTCGTGACAGACACTTTAGCAGAGCGTGCTATTCACATTACAGGGAGGGTTCCCTTCTCCTGCTGTACTTATAGGGTGCTGACATCATCACTGCTTAGATAGGGGAATGTGCATCCTGTAGAGTGTTTTCACAGTTGCCAAAAGGAACATCCCTCACACAGACTTGCACACACACTGGGCAGTTGCAGGATTCAAACACCTACCTATGTTATGACACTCGTGACAGATGCATTAGCAGAGCACGCTATTCGCATTACTGGGAGGGTTCCCTTCTCCTGCTGTATGTATAGGGTGCTGACATCATCCGTGCTTAGATAGGGGAATGTGCATCCTGTAGAGTGCTTTCACAGTTGCCAAAAGGGACATCTCCCTCACACAGACTTGTGCACACACATCAACCCCACTCACCCCCCCCACCCCCACCCCCACACCCCCACACACACACACTGAGCATTTGCATGGTTCGAACTCCTACCTACCTATATTATGACATTTGAGGGAGACGCATTAGCAGAGCGCGCTAACCGAATTACTGGGCATCTGGTCTGCACCTGCAGTATTTATAGGGTGCTGACATCTTTATTTCTACAGAGGTATGTACATCTAGTACTACCTGTCAGGTGGGGGATAGCATATATATGCATTTGCAGCCACCTACGTCAGGGTCAGATATACACATCGCACTGACAGGTTATGCTCTATACCATGCCATTGACCACAGGACCTGTAACACACAACACAACCAGTCCAGAACACCACTCCCACATCCAGGACACAAACTTTGCTTCCCTGGGAACAGTGTCGGGATATGCAGGTGTTCACATACACCATTCCAGTTGTTAACATCAGGTACAGGCATATTGTGTGTGGGAACTACTCAGGCCTCTACCACTTTACCCTGCAGCCACTACAATTTGTGGGTCCATGTGCTATGGCAGAACCACTCACCACAGCCACATGGGGGAATACATATTGCACCTGTCCATCTGCAACATGGGTACTCACTGTTCCACACCAGAGGTAGACCACCATTGTTGATATCTGACCATACCCACCTTTCCCTGGACATCCATATCCCATCCCCACCCCCAGGCAAGGTTGTCACTGCAAACAAACTGTATTTAGCACAAGCAGACTCTACACTTGTGAAGACTGGGGTGGACAACTTCAAAGAACCCATGCTGGGGGACTATACTGGCCACTCTGCATAATCCTTGACAATTGCATTCTATGAGCATGTGTAAGGTTTGCATTGATCATGCTATCCCACATATACCCATGACTGCTCCACAACAAGACACCTGTCAAGTGTACACCAGCCATATATGAGCCGTCCAACAGACAGAGTGAGCTAATACATTGCAGAGCTGTAGCCCACAGAGGGAGGACATCTGTGAACAGTACCCGGCACAACACTTCATTCCCACATAATCATCACAACACAGTGTTGACAGTGGAATTGTCCAGACAATGCAGATAGGGCTCCCCTCAGTCTGTTATTGATGCCCACTTACTGTTAGAGGTCCTCAGCAACCCTCTTCCAGCACACACCAACAACATGGCTGTGGCTTAACACATTCAAACCCTGGGATCTCCACTGTGCCCCTGCTTGACAGAGGCACAGCTCACTAGCCTCACACGTTGCCTTATGTGACCTACTTTACAGTGGCACAGTAGCCTACTGTACTGGGGATGCAGATGCCAAGCACACTCTGGCTAAGCTGTCATTCCCTAGGGCAACAAGCCTAGTATTGACCTCTACACCCATATGTTCAATTGTCAGATGCACAATATTTGTTGTGCTGTTAGATTGTTTGCAGGTCTTTATTGCCATAGCATTCCCTGTACCTATGAACAACTTGTGTATCTGTGGAAGATGTTTGAATATTAGGGCGATCCACTATATCACTTATGTCTCTGTAGTCATTTACTGTGTGCACTGGGCAGATTGCTGTGTTGTGGTTGGTTCCTGGAATGACACGTACAAATACCAGATATGTGTGGCCAACTGCTAAACGGAGATATGGCCTAAGTGTGTGAGCATGCCCAGTTCAGCCTTTCCATGGCATGTTGTCTGACATATGCCTCATTTATCAAAGTGTGCGAGCATACCCAGTGTGAGCTTTCCATATGTTGAACTCTGAAGTCCACCACATATTTGGATGTGTGTGAACTTCAACAATATCTCACGTTTATGGTTGTGTGTTGGGTGTCATGTTGTGTACTAACTGGCCAACTGCTTCGTGTCTGCCACAACAGGGATTATACTGTGCCTGCAGGGATTGCATGGGATACTTTGCATACAGTTGTCAACATCCTTTTATAATGACCTAACACTGTAGTACCGTATAGTGTACTGGTTCAGTACTTTTACTGTGGTGGACAGTATCCTGGGATTTAGTCCTATCACTGCTTGACATCTTCATAGTGAGCACAACAGACTGTGTAGGGGCCAGTTGTGCACATATGACCATGTTGCATTATGTTCAGATATGGACTACCTACACCAGGCTTGTCCAACATTGGTAGTGTATTCCACAACATAGGTGGACATTGGCAAACACTAGCGATGTTCCCTAGGCCATTTCTGATGCTAGTCACAGAGTGTGTTTGTCCTTCGACACACATTGTAACTGGAGTTTGCCATGACATATGTCATGGTTAGTATACTGTGCCTCCGTCTACCTCTGACATAACAGTGATACCCAGGGTTAACCTACCATCTCCCATCCACTCATCAGGATTCTTCTTGAGGGGTGTCGATAGGTGACTCTCTGGCTAACCTGTACTGGGAGTTTATTCAAGAGTGGGGGTGCCTTCTGTGTTATGGATCATTCTGTACAGCTTGTCCTATGTATGTCAGTGCTGGGGTTCAGGTCTCTCATGTGCATAGCTCACTGCCATTCAGATTGTACAAGGTGCAGCATGTTCATTGATTCCAGCTTGGACATGGCTTCATACATCAGGCACAGCTTGCCTCTGGGTGGGCAGTATGTGGAGCTGCAGTTTGTTTACTCAGGCAACACATTGCATCTGTTCATGCTCTTTGCTACTCCTGGTGGGGTACTGTTGTGGACTTTACAGTTGATGGAGGTGTCTGCTGAGGTATATCCCACAGGGGCTATTGTAGTCAATTGTGACGCTGATGAAGGATGACTGCAGAGCCACAGTGACCTCCCCTTATCTACATCTGACAACCTTCATGATTGGGTGGGTATATGGTATGTTTCTGCGAACACTACAGCCACATGTTTGTCCAATGCAGGATATCTATCACCTTGTGTCCCCAGGTCTCTCATTACATGTTAGGTGCGTAATGGGTTAACACCTGTGTGGTAATTTGTGGGCACTTACTGTATATCCACGGTGGTTGTCTATACACAGTTCTGCAATTAGCTTGCTGACATGGCTATGGCTCCAGTTGTCTGTTTCTATGTGGCCCTTTTGTGGGATGCTTGTGTCAGCTGGGGGTCGGATATGGTGGGCAGTTTGTACTCCTCTGCATACATGTTCAGTCACAGTCCTTCCTTGTTGGCCTGTACCTATGGGACATATATACGGAACGGGGGAGGTCCCAGGACCAAGCCTTGTGGGATGCCACTCATATCTGCTTTGTAGTCTGACATGGATGCAGCATGTCTGACCATGTCAGTTCTGTCCTTGGTCTGGTTTGCAACCCCTCTACTGACATAGGGGTTTATATTTAAGCTGGTGAACATATCCATACTGAACTCGTAGGGTATTGTCTGGAAGCATATGCACGGTCCAGCTACGCTGTGTGGACCACATTGCCCTCATCAGTGACCTTAATGACCCTGTCAAATGGGTCAAACATGTTTAGGGGCAGGATCTGCAGTTATGACAGCCACACTGGGTAGGGTCCGGTGTCAGTAGGTCCACGATAGCTTTATGTCTGCGGTACATACTGATCCTTTCCATAGATGTGCAGACCAAGCTTGTCAGGATCCTGGGGTGGTAGTTTGCAGTATCCATTCAGGCAACACCTTTGTTGTGAAGGACCACTGTTGTTGTACACTGCTCTTTGGGTACATATCCTGTGGTAAGGCTGACATTGGGCAGTAGTGTGATTTGGCATTCCATTATTCTTGGAGTCCATGTTGGCCTCAGCCCAGGACACCATCACATACCTTTGCTGCTGTGTGTTTTGCTTTGCAGATGATGGCTGTTACCTCAGCATCTGCAATGTCAGGGGACCAGCAGGCTGCTGGGATAGATATTTTGCATTCTGGGGGGGGGGGGTTTGCACTGAACCTGTCAGGTTGTATGTTGGCAATATGTGTGTGTGTTTGGTATGTTGTTTGTAATATCTGTGGGATTCGGAGCATATCTGTGAATTCCCAACATGGTTCCTACCATCAGTTAAGTAAGCCTTGTGATTATCCTTAGTGTCCTGTACAATTTGTATCTTCATAGGTTCATACTAGGCTATCCACCCTAGGGCATTAGTAAGCCAAGCCAGAGTGTGTGTGTCTTTCGCCCCCTTGCTATGTGACTATTATGGCCATTTATGATTTTCTTTACTGTGCCTCTGTCTGGACGTGACACAGTGAAGACCCCCAGTGTACATGTACGATCATCCATCCACTTGGCAATATTCCTGTTGAGGGGTGTCAGTGAGGGGCTCTGCCTAACATGGATTGGCATCCTGTTTCTGGGTGTGGGGAGCCTCTGGGTTATGTATCTGTCCCTCCAGCACATCCTATTTCATTATGTGTTGAGGCTGACATATGTCACTCTCACAGCTCCAATGGCTTTGATTTCCTGTGGTGGAGCATGTCCATTACTCCTGTGTTGGACATGGCCTTGTACAACAGACATACAATGCCTCTGTGTAGGCAGTCTGTGACTGCATTCAGCTGGGGTGTCTACAGCCAGGCAGCATATGACATATATTTGACACCCTTTATCCTCTTGGTGGGGTACCTTTGAGGTCTTCCTAACCGCTGCAGGTGTCAGGTGCGGTACATCCCATATGAGTTATTGTACTAGATTATGGGTCTGATAAGGGAACAGTACAGGGGCACAGTGACCTCTGTTGATGTAGATGTGAATCCTTTCATGATACGGTGTCCAATATAGACAGTCTTCCTAGCCACATTGGCATTGTGAGTGTCACATGACAGGTTACTGTCGACTTGTGTCCCTAGGTCCCTGATTACTCCTTGCATACATAATGGTTTACCACCTATGTGGTAATTTGTGAGTACCTTGTCTGGTATTTGGTGGGACATTCATACTGTCCAGTGTCTTCAGGATGTCTGGGTGGGGTTCTTGTGTGTGAGTGTGGTCTGTCACATGCTACAGACTGTACAGCAGTTTTGACTACACTTAGGTGCACCTGGGTGGTCTCCGCTGCTTCGTGCATTGTCAGTTACCTGGCCGTATGGGTGTCTGTGCTGCATATGGATACTCCCCCTCCTTTGATGTTTTGGTCCAGGTGTTGGGGCCATAATGCATGATATGTGGTATAACCTGGTAGTGCTGGTGTGCTATCAGTAGGCTTGCAGCAGGCTTCTGTCACTGCACAGACATCGATGTTCTCCATACTGGGAAGTGCCTCAGGGGCATGCATATTGCAGTTTACACATCTGGCATTGGTCAGCATTACCCTTATGTTTCTTACCACTTATGTTTTCTAGGGTGGTGGGTTAGTCTTTTTGGCCTTGCCTACGTACGGCTCTATGGAGGTGGCAAAGGCCTTATCCAGTATCCAGATGCCCAGGGGTAACAGGTGCAAGCCATCCCTGGAACAGCAGCATGGCTTGTCATGCATGACATCTCAAACAAACAGACATTAGACCCTCTTAGACTGACAGCTGTAACTGTGCCACCTGTTAAAGCTGATCATTCTGTGTTTGTACTGTGGCATCATTCTTGGTGAGGGTTGGATGCTGCAAACGGCCAGTGTCATACTGGCCTGGAGTACATACTCAGAGAGCTCATCCATGTCTCTTTTCATGTAGTCCAGGGAGGTACATCTCAGGTCATTCACACCAGCATGGACAATGAGTGCATCATATTTCTGCTTGCTTTGGGGTGACCTGCGTACTTGTGTTATGTGGCATATTGTGGCAGCCTACAGGCAGCTTACTGTACCCTTTCCCTTGTTCAGTCTGGCGAGTGGGACAGCAGTGTGTCTGCCTATACAGACACCTATTACAACTGTATCAGGCATGTTGTTTCTCCTTCTGGCCTGTAACTGTTTGGCACACCAGCTTTGTGTACTATGTGTTGCATGTGCTATGTTTGGAGGTTGTGGTTGCTTGGGATCTGCTTTGGAGGCCTCTGTTGGTGTGGTGTGTTTGTAATTAGGGCCTCCTGGAATGTTTTTCTGTGTTTATGTGTTTGGTTTACAGTTGTGATAGGTCTATGTGGGACTGGGTTTGTGGTGTATGTGGTTACCTTCTCCTCCTGACTAGTTTTGACAGTACTGAGTTGGGGGAGCTCAGCCTCCGGTTTGGATAAATGGTTGCATCTCTCACATATATTTGTAATTATTGGGGGGGGGGTTGTGGGTTGTCTGTGTACTTGGGGCAGGTGTCACATTGCCTCTGGATTCACAGATTCTACTTGTTGTGGCTGGCCTTAGTGGACTGTATGTGTGGACATATTTTATTGCCATACTACTGATCAGTGATTACTTCCCTTTTTATGTTTGCTTTATCATGTAGTAGCTTCCTCATTCTCTTGCATGGTTTGGTAATGGCTGGAGTCCAGCATGCCAGATGCCTGCGTGTATGGCATTGTGTCTTGTTGTTATTTGTGATTGCATAATCCAAGCATTCCTGGCTGTGTTCATGGAATGCCTGTATAACATGTTCTGCGGTGTGTCCCATATTCTGCACTTGCACAGGGCCTTTCGTGGATTCCACATCGGTTTGGAGGGGTGCAACCTATGCTTTACACATGTTTTTCACTCTGGTTTTCTGGCCAGGGACTGTGGTCAGGATGTGTATATCCAGTCTGATTACTCTATGGTCTGGTCTTACCAGTGAGGGATACACTTCTCAACTTGCCATCCAGTACACATGTTGCTGATTATCACATCCAGTATGCTTACCCCTCTTGTGGGAGTGGTATGTTGTTCCTGGGCATTTTGGTTTATGGATTCTGGGAACTTTTCTCCTACTGTGTTGGTGCTAGTATAATGCTCCCAGTGTATGTCTGGGTATTTTCAGTCAAGCAATATAATGTGGTTTTGGGGACTTGATATATTCATGTATTCCAACATAGGCCAGGTGCAGTTCCTGGTATTAGGACAGTAGTCTGCAGCAGGCTATATACTGGGAGGCGGTTTTAGCCATTGGTATTTGACCATGGCTAATCCATGCTGCTTCTTGTTGTGGTACCAACATGGGGGTGTGGTTATCCTTGACATTTATTGCTAGTCACCCTCCTTTTGTAGCTTGTTCCATGTTTTGCAGCTGTACATCACAGTATGAGGTGTAACCTGGTAGTGTTAGGGTGCTGATGTGAGCCTTGACCCAGTTTTCTATTACAGGACTGATATCAACATTCTCCATACTGTGTGCGTTTACACTGCACGCATCTTGCTATTTAGACTTCTGGCATTGGGTAGCATTACATCTAGGTTCCTATCCCTTGTGGTACCTATGAAGGTGGGTTTGTGTTTTGAGACTTACCTATTCAGGGCATGCTGTGGGTACTGACAGCCTTTGCCAGTATCCATGGGGCCTGGACTGATAGGTGCACGCCACCACTAGCAGGTGATGCATCATGTCATGCTCTGCATGTCTTCCCAGGCTGAAACACATTGGCTCCCCTTTGACTAACTGCATTACTTCAGCCAGTTATTGCAATTGATCATCCCATCATCATTTTGTGGCTTCATGCTTGGTGAGGGTGGATGTTAGTCAGGGTCCTCAGGTGTGCATATAGTACATGGTGTTACATTACTTAACACATGGCATTCATGCCTCAGGTGGTGCTGCAGGGCTGCCTCTGTCGGATGTGCATATTACACTCCCTGTACATATTTGTGAGCAGGTCATGTCATTTTAGGTATCCCTGTTATTATTTGAGTGAGTCAGAGTGGGTATCATTCCCAGGGTTCCTACTGAGCCAGTGTATGTGCTATGCGTTGCCTCTTTGCAAGGCCAGGGCATACTGGGCACGCCTCCTTCTGCCTACTGGGGCAGGCTCAGGTTGTTCCTCCTCCGAGTCACGCTCTGCCTGTGATGGCCTTGGCAATGGTGGAGGGCTGTTTGGCCCAGCCCTATGCTGGTCCTGCTGCAGCTCTTTTCGCAAGATCATATTATGTAGCATAGCACATACTATGACAATTTGGGTACATGTAGTTGGTGAGTACTGCAAGGCTCCACCAGATGTGTCCAGACACTGGAACCGTGACTTGAGCAGCCCAAACACACGCTCTATTACATTACGTGTTTGTGCGTGTGCCTCATTATGGCGTTCCTGTTCAGGTGTGTGTGCGTTTCTGATGGGTGTCATCAGCCACTGCTCCAGTGCATAACCTGCATCCCCCACTAGGTGTCCGTGTGGGATGTCCCCAATGGCAAATGTCTGGTACAGCTGCGTCAAATGCCAGATGTGGGAATCATGGTAGCTCCCAGGGCAGCCAGCACACACATTCATTATTATGCCCTGGGCATCACACACGACCTGGCAGTTGATGGAGGGGAAGCCCTTGTGGTTAATGTAGGCCCTACCCCACTCACCAGCTGGTGCTTTGATGCGTATGTGCGTGCGGTCTATTGCACCCACTACCTCAGGGTATTCCACTATTTGCTGGAAGAGACGCATATTGCTGGCCAATACCTCACGGGCATTGGGGAAATATACATGATCACCGACATGTGCTGACATGGCATCCAGGAACTGGTGCAGTACCCTGGAGGCTGATGCCTGTGATATCCCCATCATATCACCAGTTGGTCTTTGGAAGGTACCTGTTTCTAGTATTCTTAGGCCAACACATACCTTGGTTTCCACTGGGATGGGTTCCCCTCTGTTGGTTCTGTGTGTGAGGCGTGGCCTGCACAGCTCGACTATTTGCTGCAGGAGCTCTCTGTCCACTCTATAGCGCTCTACTATCTCCAGCTCATGTAACCCGTGGTAGGTGACCCAGGGCCTGTACACTCTTCTCCGTCTCCTCACTGTGGGTTTTCTGGCACCATCTGCATTGTCACCACCCTCAGCAAGTCGCCTATGTCTCATTATGACAGCTATGGCAGCCCCTAACATTTCTGCTCTGAGTTCAGCTTTTTCAGTTTTCACTTCTAATAGCTTACTCCTGTCTTGCAGTGTCTCTTGAGAGAAACATCCTGCACTGCTGTTTGCAGAGTTTTAAGTGCTGGGCTGGGCTACTATTCTGCCTGTGTAATTGCCTGCTTCTAATTGTTTTCACCTGCTAGCTCCAGCAGTATTCCCTGCTAACTTCCTACTAATTCTGTTGCATCCTTTTTCCTTTCTGTTTCCTCAGGGGGGAGCAGCGTGCATACCAGCAGAAACACGCTCACAGTGGCTTACACGTGCGCACACATGCTTACACGGTTCAGGATCTGCCTATTCGGGTTAAAACGCGCGCACACCAGTGCAAACAGTCTTACAAGACTGCCAACAGGCTCCCACATGCTCAGTCTGCCCTACACGCGCGCACACAGCCCTACTCACACTTCATGAGCGGGGGCGGGGCGG